>NW_026871851.1:0-34435 GCF_028564815.1 Eubalaena glacialis | reverse complement strand
GACTGAGGAGGAGGTGGGGCCCTAATATTTTACACAATACCTGTCCACAAAGGGCCTTTGGGTGCCTAGAACTTACCTTGGAGAAGGTCCCTACCTTTCAGTACGCCGGCTGAGGGGCATTTCTCACAGAGCGGATGTCCACCCAGTTCCAGGTCTTGGGAGACAGCCTGTGAGGCTTAGGTGCCAGGGGGTGCCTCAGGGAGGCTCTCCAAGTCAGTGCTTGCTGAGGCGATTTCTTCTCGGCAGACAGGGGTCAGGGACCTTGGTGGATGGGCGCGGGGTCACCAGTGGAATAATTCTCAACTGGAGGTCAGGGCATGAAAATCACTTGAAGACATTTGCACGCTGCACAGTTTCCCTTGTCCAAGTGTCCCTCACCTGTGGAGATTTACACTCTGATGCCACAGAAAGCCTCAGTCCCACGTGCCCATTCTCCTCCTCCATTCACTCCTTTCCTTTGCCTCAACAGCATCTCCAGTGCTGGGAACGGATGTGACCATGAACCCCGGTGCCTCCTTGTCTGCTTTCACGGCAGTGCCCTTCCCTCCACCCATTCCTGGCGCCCAGCACCGGCCACCCTGGCAGCAGCACTTGCCATGTCCCATCACCCCAGCATTCCCTCCTGGAAGCAGCCTGCTGCTGCCAGCTTTCCCCAGGACGCCTTTGGTGGCTAATGGTGGCCGTGGCCCCAGTGCCCCTGGGGCTTGCAACCTCACTGTCCAAGTCAGGTCACAAGGGAGGCCAGTGGAGGCCCCCCAGACTCAGACCTTTGTCGTTACTCAGGGCCCCCTCAACTGGAGCGCTCCAGGGGCCCTCAGCAGGAGTGCTGCATGTCCTGCACCCGTATTCTTAGCAACCCCTGTGATGGAGACCGTTGTGACTGCTCCAGCTGTTGGAGTTAGTCAGGCTGGCAAGGGAGGCTGGACCGCAGGCTTTCCTCCTCAAGCTCCACCACCAGCTGCCCAGCTGGCCCCTATCATTCGCCCAGTGAACTCTGGGCCATGGCCACATGGCACTTCCAGGGAGGGCCGCCTGGCCACCAACCAGTCCAACGCCTCGCAGGATGGCTCCTCTAACCCCCAGAGCGTGTACAGTAACTTCCGACGTTGGCAGCACATCAAGCCCCTGGCCCGGAGACACTTTCGCCTGAGTCCTGATGCAGAAGCTTTCTCCTGCTTTCTCATGTGAGTGAACGCTCAGGGGGTCCTGAGCTTATCGGAGCTTTTAGATAAAGAGGAACTGGGGATGGACTCGCACGTTAGGTTTCTAGGGATACTGGAAGGAAGGTGTGAGGGCGATGTCCATGCTATGAGAAGGCACATTGTCGGTCACATGGGTGGGCCTGTCAGCCCATGACATCATGACTGAAATGTGCCCTATCTCAACTGGCCCCACCACCCTGTGAGTCTCGCCAGCTTGCTCTTCCATGATTCTCATGGTAATATGGACTGAAGACTTGCAGTCAGAGAGGGTCGTGGTGTAAGGTGAGGAGCCAAGGAGTGGATGCCGCACTCTCCTGTGGTGCCGTCTCCTTTCATACAGGACTTGAGTGTACATGGCCAGGGGAGGTCACTTCAGAGGAGGGGGAGGAGGGCGGGGCCCAGGAGAGCGCTTTATGCATGCCTCCACTTCGTTGTGGAGAATTCCACTAGGAACAGGGTGATGGTAGAGCTCTCCTAAGGGCGTGGGCTCTCTCCCACTAGAGTTGTGAGCCTGGCAGGCATTTCCATCCTAATCCTCCGGTCCCTCGTAAAAGGGGACAATTACACTTCACTCAGAGGACTGTGCAGAAGACTCCTTGGGCTAATCTATGAAGTGTTAGCAGATTGCTTGGCACATGCCACGCCTCATTGATGATGGTGATTTTTATTATGAAAATGCAGCCTTGAGGAGGAAAAGAGCTCCCCAAGGCACAGTGTCCCAGCTCTAGCCTGGGAGTGGATGGTCATCCTTGAGTGAGTGTGAGGCGGTGACAGCAGTGGCCGGGAAGGCTTGTCTTTGCCCTCCCAGACCCCCGCCTCTCACCCTCCTGTTGCTCAGTCATGCTGTGTTGAGTGATGTGTGGTCCACATTGGCGGGTGGGGTCAGGCAGGTGGGGCTGGGCTGGGCCTGGAGACTGACCCCGAGGGCTTACAGCCCAGTGCTTCGATCCCTGGCCCGCCTGAAGCCCACCATGACGCAGGAGGAGGGACTGTGGAGGGCCGTGCAGGAATGGCGGCGCAAAAGCAACTTTGACCGGATGATCTACTACAAGATGGCAGAAAAGTGAGTCAGCGTCCTGGGCCCAGGGGCTGCGTGGAGGGTGAGGCGAGTGGGTGAGGGCAGGATCTGGCCGTGGGGGTGCTCATCAGAGAGGACAGAGGAGAAGGGCTGTCACCCAGCACAGGGTCCCCGCAGCCGAGAGGCCCTACTGTCCTCCAGAATCCCCTCCCTCACCTTGAGAGTTTGAGACTTCTGTCCTTCCTCCACCAGGAGCTCTGCCTTCCCCTGATTTTGACCTACCCTTGCCTTGACATGAAGGTCTCAGGACGGGGCAGGGTGAAGCTGTGTGTCCAGTAGGGGTCCAACTCCGGCCATATGGGCTGGGCCGGGAAAAGAGCTCCACCCACCAGCCTGCTGCTTCCTTAGTGGTGGGTGGCTGGCGGCCACTGACATAGATTTGGGACCACCTCTCCATGAAAAGTGCCCTGAGTGGGTACCCTGGAATCCCTGAAGAGGCTGGGGAAGCCAGCTGTCGTCAGCCCAAGGGTCTCCGGCCCTTCCACTGTTTGCTCCATGGTAATCCCCTGGTTTAAGAAACAAAACCAAACAAATGAGCGCCTCTCAGAGGAAAGAAAGGCCTCTCCTCTAAGCTCAGCATCCACATCGTCCAGCCTCTCCTGGGCCCTGTCTCCAGGTCTATGTTCCAGGACTCTCAGTCCTAGCCCAGGGTCCTGGATTCGGGCAAGGACCCCTGTGGGGAACACATGCCTGTTCCAGCCTCTGGCTGTCAGCCCTTCATGTGGTTCTGGATGGGGACGGGGGGCATGAGGAGGGTGCCCCCTGGGTCAGCCATGTGTCCCGTTGACCTGGTTCAATTCAGCGACCTGGGTCTATGCTGTTGAATGCCCTCCAGTGCTGGTGAGGCAGGAAGGGTCCCAGATCTTGTTATCACTTCCAGGAGCAGCTCTCTGCTGTGGACAGCACCTCACAGGGCCTTGACGGCCCCAAGGCACATCCTCTCCCAATGCCTCATTCTTGGCTGCCTTTGTTGGGCTCCAGAACCCAGGCCTTTTTCTCAGGGTGGCCTGTGCCTCCGTCACCCCCCAGGTTCATGGAATTTGCGGCCGAGGAGGAGATGCAGATTCAGAATTTGCAGTGGATGCAGCGCGCGCAGGACCTGCCTCCTCCAGCCTCAACGAAGCTGGATCCTCGGGGGCCCCCAGCCCCGAAAGTGGGCCTTCAGCCAGGCACCCAGCTTCCCACTGGAGTTGAAGGCACAGGTAACAGGGGCCTAGGGTTGGCCACTGTCCCCATGTGGATCCTTTTCCTTCAAGACAGGGGCATTGGTCTTTCAACCAAAACAGCCACCGAGGCGGGGGGTGGGGGGGGGGTGGGGTCTCAGCTGCCCTTTGTCACTACGGGGTATTGACTTGGTCAGTTTTGTAACTCCTCTCACACCTCCCTGTCAAAGGACCCCACACTAAGTCTGCCTAAGAAGTGGGCTTGAAGGGGAGACCCCTAGAAAATTGGAGGTTCCCCACTTCCTTACTTGTGACTCTCTTAGATGACCCCCTAACCTCCCCTCTCCAACTGTGCATGAAGCTTCAGATGGTCCTGACCCCTCCCACACCCACATCAATGTCCCCCAAACAATGCCCTCACCAACGTGCGCTCGGTGGTCAGGAGGTGGACCGGGAGTCCCTCACCTTCCTTCCCTTCCTCCTGCTCTGCCTCAGCCTGTGCTCCCAGGATGTCCGGCCCCAGGGCCCAGCCCTCGCACCCGAAGCCACACAGATCCCAGCGGACCCCGGAGCCCAAGACACCCAAGGAGATTCCCCCTGAGGCTGTGAGGGAGTATGTGGACATCATGGAGGCGCTGGTGGGGCCCGTCCACTCAGCCACAGGCGAGTCACATGCAGAATGTGGAGAGGATGGAAATGAGCTGAAGCAGGAAGAGGACGACACCTACTCGGACCCGGGTCTCTTGAGCTACATTGACGAGCTGTGTTCCCAGGAGGACTTTGTCACCATGGTAGGCTGGGCCTGGAGCCTGGGGTCTACAAGATGCCAGGGCATGGAACTCTCAGCCCCCAAGGTCTGGGTTCTGCTCAGGCCGATGGGACTTAAGCTCAGCTCCTTGTTCCTGAGCCTGGTGTTAGGGGAGGTTTACGCAGATGTATGTGTGTATATGTTTGTGTCTGTGTGTATGCCTTTGTGTGTCTGTGTATGTGCATCTGTATATGTGCTCTTTTGTGTGTGACTGTGTATGTGCATGTTTGTGTGAGTGTGTGTGTGCTGACCATCCCCGCTTTGTGGAGGAGAGTGGAGGTGGGTCTCTGCTTTTCACTTTCCCTCCTGGTCTTCTTGTGTCACAGGCCACTCCTGGCCAAGGATGCTCACAGCCTCTTCTTTCTGTCCGAGGTGGAGGCAGTCATTCACCCTCGATTCCTGGCAGAATTGCTTTCCCCAGACCCACAGCTGGATCTCTTGGCCCTTGCTGAGGAGCTGAAGCAGGAGGAAGGACTCACCCCTGAAGAAGTGAGCCAAGGGAGGGAGAGGGACACTCAGGGAGCCAGGGGACTCCAGGGGAGGGGGCACCCCAGGTGATCCAGGGGACAGGGGAAACCAGGTGGCCCAGGGGAGCCAGAGGAGGGAGGGATCGCAGGTAGAACAGGGGAGACAAGGGACACCCAGGAAGACCAGGGCACGGAGGGACCCCAATGAGCAGGGGAGAGGTAGGGCCCCAGAACAGGAGGCCCACATGGCTCTGTGCATCCCTTCCCTGCCTCGGAGGCCTGGCATGGGGAAGGGCCCTCTCTGGGGTGGGTGCAGTGCAGGGTGATAGGAAGGAGAGGATGGGGAGCCGGGAGTGGAGGGAAGGACACAAAGCTGGGAATAAGGTGCAGGAGGATGGCAGGGATGCCACCGTGTCTGTATTTGGAGTCTAGTCCTGGGGTCACCCGTCCCCTCCTCCCCGCCAGGGCCATTGTCCCACTGCCCAGTGCTCCTCCTCTCACACGTGCGTGTGGAGCCGTCACTGTCCTCCTCCCTCCTCCCAGCTGGTGCAGAAACGACTCCTGGCCTTGAAAGAGGACGAGGGTTGGCCGGCAGCCCCGAGCCACAGTGCACCGGGAACGGGCTCAAGTCCTTCTGAGTCCCACGCCGGCCAAGGTGCCCAGAGGCACGACCAAGACCGCCATCTAGGGGTCAGTGATGAAGCCTGCCCACCAGGGATTGATTTTGAGGCTCTTCATAGGCCCATCCGAACAGACACTGGCCTGTTCGGGCCCAAAGTCTTTGTTCCCTCTCGAGGAAGTCAGGAGGTCTCTCCATTCCGGGCCGGACGGCCCTCCCCTCCCCAGGGTCAAAGGCGCACTGGCCCTCTACTGGGACCCAGGGATGCGTCTGTTCTCAGAGAGGCCTCTCATGTTCGGGAGGCCCGAGGGCCCAGGGACACGTCCAGTGAGGATGAGGAGGAGCTCCCCAGCCTGGCCTTCCTCTTGGCCTCTCCGCAGAGCCTGCTGCCTTGCGGGCTGTCCCAGAGTCCTGCCCCTGCCTCAGGCCTGGCCTCCCCTGGAGGTTGGGGGGCCCAGAGTGCTCCCCAGGCCCCCTCCCCTCAGAGAAGAGGCCTCAGCCCAGCTCCACCAGCCGCTCCCAAGTCGAGGAAGCGGGCTCTGTGTGGGCGCCCAGCCGCTGCTGAGAAGCCGCCCATCCCCGGGGCTGGCCACGGGGTCTCTGCGAGGCCAGCCTTGGCTCTGGGGCTGGCTCGCCCCTCACAGCCGAGAAAGAGAAAGCGTGACCCGTTTGTCACAGGGAAGAGGAGGAAGATGAAGAGGAAGCACTGCAGCCAGTAGGGAACAGCCGGGCCGGCCCTCCAGGGCGAGCCCCCCAGGGCGGCCCCCAGGGGAGCCTAGGGGCTCCTCCTCACCCCAGTGCTGGTCCTGGAGGATGTGGGGGGAAGGGAGGGAGGGCAGGACCACCAGGGCGGGGAGGGGGAGTGGGATTGTGGGGGGTTAGGGAGGTAGGGGAGGTGGGTGTTGGCAGGACCTTCGGAGTGATGTATGTAAATTGTGAATAAAGATAGTTTTGGTGGGAAATGCTCTCAGGCCACTGTCATCTTGTTCGTGTGGAGCTGCTCCACAGAGAGCGATCCTGAGAGGAAGGAAGGGTGAGGGAGGTCACAGGAGCTATGGATCTACAGGTGGCCAAACCTTTCCTCCACATAGACGAGGACACCTCAGGCTGCCCCTGGGAACGCACAGCTCTCACTTTCCCCAGGGACCCCCTCATCATCCCCTTCTCTAAAGCCTGCTTGGCTAGGGGCCTTCTGGAGCGTCTGTACTGTCTTCTGCATCCCTGAACCGTCTGGGGAGGGAGAGCTGCTTTTGTGCCTCTCAGCCCTCTGGACACTAACCAGTTTCTAGGACGGAGCCTGGAGGCGGCCCTTGTCGTTATGGAGCTTCTCTCTGCTTCCCTGAAGTGGCCAGGCGATGGCACTGGGGTGACCCTCCGCTCATCCAGGGTTTCCTGTGTGGGTGGCCTGACCAGAGAGGAAAAGTCTTGGCCATGGGGACAGGACTGTCTGCCTGGTCGTAGCGGGAGCGTTCTCTAGTCCCACTTGGATTATTGCAATGTGGAGAGTGGTTGAGGCAGCTACCTCTTAATCCCAATGAGGATGCAACAAGGGGAATGGGTGCGGGGAAATTCATGGGGCACCCGTTAAAGGTGTGTATAAGGGTAGTGACAGTTGGGCCCCGTTGTGGAACTTGTGGGATTTCTGTGCAGCAGCATCTCGTTCAACTGAGGGAGGAGGACCCATCTGGCTGTGGCTGTGGGGACTGGCCTTAGGGGCCTATGGGTGTGCAAAGACACCCCAGAACTACTGTCCCTTCCCTTTCCACCCATGGCTGGACATGTGTGTGTATTGGTATCAACACTGATTTGTATTCCCATAGAAAACAGTTCCTCCTGACAAAGTATGACCGTGTTTCACAAGAACAGCTTGCTCACAGGGGCAGCAGGGGTGGGGGAGAGGTGTCTGTGGCCCCAGATCTGGGTGGGAGCTGGGATCCATGCTGAGGAGTGTAGAGGCCTCAGTCACCGTCCTGTGGTTGCCGGCAGAGACTTTGAATCATCAGAGCAGGGGAAATGACCCGCTCATAAGGGTGAGATGAGCAAACAATGAGTGGCAGGGAGCAGACCCCTGCTGTCTCCCTGAACTGCCCCCCCTCACGGCCTGCTTAGCCCCCGTCATGGCCTGTGCTGGCCCACCTCTGAAGCCCCTTCCTCCTAATGCACTCAGATGCTCTGATCCTTTGTGGACCCGCCCTGGGCGTCACCCCCCCTTCCCTGCTGGCCAAAGCCTCTTCTCCAGGTTCTGAGTTCTGATTCCTTCCCCAGGACCCAGGCGGGGGTTGGGACAGCAGAGACTCCCTAATTCTCCCTCCTCCTCCCTGAGATCTTGACAATCACCTTTGTATGTTTCTATGATTTTAACTACTGTAGATACTTCATGTGAGTGGCTATGATATGTCCTTTTATGAGTGGCTTATTTCACTTAGCATAATGTCTTAGAGGTTTATCCATGTTGTAGCATGAGACATGGTTTCCTTTTATTTCAAGGAAGGAAATATTTCATTGTGTTTATAGACCCCATTATCCCTTCATCTGTTGATGGACATTTGGGTTTCTTCACGTCTTGGCTATTTTGGATAATGCTACGACGAATGTGGGTGTGCAAATATCTCTTTGAGATCCTGCTTTGAATTCTTTTGGATACATACCCAGAAGTGGGACTGCTGGATCACATGGTAGTTATATTTTTAATTTTTTGAGGAAACTTCATATTGTTTTCCGTAAGGGTTGTCCCATTTTACACCTCTCACCAACAATGAGAAAGATAGCCACCATCAAGAACTTGGTATATATCCATCTTATAAAAATGTTTATGCTTTTAGCAGAGCTGTAGATAATCAAAATTATGTATAATAACAATATTTTTGGTTATATTTGGTGTCATGTAAATCATATTGCCTTTGGCTTCTTCTTTCAACATTCTTCCTTTAAGAAAAATTGATATATTAGATGTTCTTTAATTTTTTAATTATTTATAATTTTGCATTGTATGCATACATTAAAAATAATTTATCAGTTCCCTTGTTGGTGAACTTTTATAAATTATAATGTGACAGGATAATCAGTTCCAGAGGAAAAGTTTTTCCTTTCAGAACTTTGAATATTTATTCCATCGAATATGGCTTTTGTTACTGTTTTTTCAAATTATGCCATCAATACACCCTTTCATGGTGGGTGATCAGTTTCCTTGCTAATTGTTTTTTGTAAGACTGTCTGTTGTCTTTTGTGTTCTCCAGTTTCTTGACGTGTGATTAGTTTCAGGTTAAAAAAATTTATCCTCCATGTGATCTATTTTGCTTCATTAACTGATAATACACATTCTTCATCTCATCTAGAACACAATATTATCTTTTTCATATGTTACTTCTACTCATTCTCTCCTGTCTCTACTTCTAGAACCCTGGATGTATGTATATTAGACCATCTTATATATTCTCTGTGTCTTCATCAGCTTGGACGGCTATAACAAAATGCCATAGACCTGGTGGCTTGAAAAACAGACGGTAATTTCTTAACAGTTCTGAAGGTTGGAAGTCCAAGATCAAGGTGCCGTATTCAGTTCCTGGTGAGAGCTCTCTTCCTACTTTTCAGATGGTTGTCTTCTTACTGCGTCCTCACATGGCAGAGAAAAAGAGGGATCTCTCTTGTGTCTTTTCTTTTAAGGGCACTAAACCCATTATGAAAGCTCCATTCCCATGCCCTAATTACCTCCCAAAGGCCCTATCCCCAAATACATTGAAGGGTAGGGCTTCAACATAAGAATTGGTGGGGGGGATATACGTCCATAGCATTCTGCCCCTGGTACCCAAAATTCGTGTCCTTATTGTATGCAAAATACATTCATTCTATCCCAACAGCCTCAAAAGCCTCAACTCATTCCAACATCAACTGTAAAATTTAAAGTCCAAAGTCTGATCTAAACACCATCTAAATCACATATGGGTGAGACTGGAGGTACTATTCATCCTGAGGCAAAATTCCTCTGTAGCTGTAAATCTGTGACCCAAACAAGTTAAGTGTTTCCAAATACGATGTTGGGACTGGCATATAATAGACATCCCTACTCCAAAAGGAAGAAATAGGAAAGAAGGAAGGGGTGACAGTTTCCAAGCTAGTCCAAAGCCTAGCAAGGCCAATCCCATTAGATCTTAAGGTACGAGAATAACCCTCTTTAGTTTGATGCTTTGCCCTCCAGGCCCGCTGGGGTGGCAACATCATCCCCACAGCTCGGTGGGGCAGCCCCACTCCTTCAGCTTGGTGGGGTGCCACCCACACTGCAGCTCTCTGTAGGGCCTCCACCTACACCATGACTCTCTGTGAGGGTGACAATCTCACACTTTGAAACTGAGGCCCCCTGGGCCTGTGGTGGGATTGACAGACCCGATGACCTCGGAATCACCTTTGGGGTCCTTCTTCCCTTTTCTTCAAGAGGAGTACACATTCACAGCCAAATTGCTCTACTCTCCCATTCTGTAGAATCCAAGAATTCTGACAGCCTTCCTCATTCTGCCTGGCTTTCTCTGTCCCCTTTAGTTCAAACTGGCAGTGTCCCTTCTCTATCCCTGGCCTCTGCTGAGATGACTAATTAAATTAATATCACACCTATGATCTCTTCTTCAAAGGGTTGCTCAGCTACACCCTTAGAGTTTCTTCAGAACAAGCTTTCTCACTTTCAAATATGGATAGGCTGAGAAGTTTCCAAATCTCTAAGTTCTGATTTCTTTTTGCTTAACAATTTGGTCTTCAATTTATCTTTCTCCTGATGTGTTTTACTAGGAGCGGTGATGAGGAACCAAGCTACTTCTTCCAAACTTTGTTCAGAGATCTCCTCAGATGAATATTCAGTTTCATCACTTACAAGGTCTACCTTCCAAAAAACGCTAGAACACAGTTCAGTCAAGTTCTTTGCCACTTTATAATAAGAATTGCCTCTCCTCCAATTTCTAATAATGTGTTCCTCATTTCTGTTTGAGACCTCACCAGAATAGCATTTAACGTCCATATTTCTATCTGTTCATGATTATTTCTGTATTCTCTACAAAGATGGAGACTTTCTCTCCAGTGTGCCTCTTTTCTTTCTGAGCCATCACCAGAATCACTTTTAATAGGTATAGGCTGAAAGGACTTTATGGCGATTTCAGCTCTTTTTTAGCATGCACTTCAAATCTCTTTCAGTCTTTACCTACTATCCAATTCCAAGGCCACTTCCACATATTTAGGTATTTGCTACTTCTTGGTACTAAAATATGTCTTAGCTCAAAGGGCTATAACAAACTACCACAGACTGGGTGGCTTAAACAAAAGACGTATATTTCTCACAGTTCTGGAGGCTGCAAAGTCCAAAATGAAGCCACCAGCAGACTCTAGGTCCATAAATTTCTCTTTCATAATTTCTGACTGTTTCTTTTCTGCGCTACATTTTAGCTAATTTTTCACATCTATCATCCATGTCATCGACTTCCTCTTTATCAGTATCTGATTTAACTTTTCCCCATTCACTTTGATATATAGATGTGTGATGTTTGTATGTTCAGTTTCATCATACATATAAAATATTCAATTTCAATGGTAAAGATTTACTAGCATAAATAATTTTACTGCTTAAGAAAGAACATTCTTAACTGAAACTGGCACTTTAAATGCAAGTGTATGATAGTGAATACAAGCCCAACTAGTACAGTTTGGTGCCACTCCTAGATTTGGGTTAAGGTGCCAGCAGTTCTGCCACCATTGCTTTTGCACCATCAGTGCATATGTCAACACAATTGTTCCAGGGTAAATCATGAGATTAAAAAAATTTCACCAACAGTTTGAATATTACAGCATCATCTTGTTTGTTAACACGCATGAAGATCGTCAATGACTATCTATTGCTACTACTAGACAAATTCAAGGAAAACAGCAAACCCAGTCATTTTTTGTTTCCATTCCCATTTGAAAAGCTGTAAGCAACATTTTTTTGTCCTTTAAAGGGCTCATATGTCTATGTTTAAGATATTCCATTCCTCTCTCTCTTTTTAAAAATTCATTAACTTATTTATTTGCTTTTGGCTGTGTTGGGTCTTCGTTGTTGTGCGCAGGCTTTCTCTAGTTGCGGTGAGCAGGCTTCTCATTGCGGTGGCTTCTCTTGTTGCGGAGCACGGGCTCTAGGCGCGCGGGCGTCAGTAGTCGCGGCACACGGGCTCAGTAGCCGTAGTTCGTGGGCTCTAGAGCGCAGGCTCAGTAATTGTGGAGCACGGGCTTAGTTGCTCGGCGGCATGTGGGATCTTCCCAGACCGGGGATCAAACACGTGTCCCCTGCATTGGCAGGCGGATTCCCAACCACTGCGCCACCAGGGAAGTCCCAATTCCTCTCTCTTTAAACATAAAGTGATTGGACTTAAAGCAGTGCTTAAAGTTCACTGGTACTATAATCCTTGTTCAAAATTGCTCTGTGGCATAAGCCACAATGCAGTGAATTGTTGACACCTCCAAATCCCAGGGAGGCCCCTGAGTGCTCTCTCAGGAGGAAATTGAGGTCAGGTGTATCTGATGGCCTGTGTGCTCTCTGTGCTCCTGGTGATATGTGGGGGCTTTCAGGTGAGTGCAGTGGGTAGACTCATGGACTCTTAGTCTTGGCTGCTGGAGACAGCACTGTGGGGTTTATTTTTCCACATTTGCCTCCTTTTGTGTTGCCTTTCTCCCAGTTGCATTTACCCTGATTAGAGGGAAGGAGGAGATGTCAGTACCTGGGCAGGTGGTTCTCCAGTAGCAAATGTCAGGGAGGGTTGTATGGGCAAGAGCCATAGGCACTGTCTTGGCAATCTTGCTGTGCACTGAGCAGTCCAGATGAATCGGGTTCTTGACCAGAAGTCCATGAAACCTTTGGCAATCTGTGCAAAATTTGGGATCTGAGGATGGGCTCAGAAATTTCAGCAAGGATTTGGGGGTATCCTACCTTCCAGCTGTTTAAGAGCCCCTGATTTGGATGGCAGGAAGCACCAGAGAACCTTTGCTCACATTCTATACAGCTGTCCTGTGTATGACACACCCAGCAGCAAACCTTCTCTGCTGTGACCTCAGGGCAGGCCCCATCCACCCCTGAGGCTCCTGCCCTGTGAAACATGAGGGTGTAATGCAGGCTGATTGTCAGTGCTTGGCTCCTGGCTTGCCTGACTCAATGTATGGAGCATCTGTTCACCTTGTGCTGGTACCATTCCCAGAATCAATGGGTTCACAACCCAGACCTTCATGCTGAGTCTGGGGGCAGCTGTGTCCTGAGAAGCCATGTCTTGTCACTTGGCCCAGGGAGCACCTCCTCAACGGACCACACTTATCATATGGGCCTCCTGCCCTCATGACCTCTTGTTTTGTTCTGAGGCAGGTGGTTGTGATGGCCAGTAGTGTGGGGTATTGTAATCCCAGACCAGACACTGGAGGCTGACTGACACCACAGACGTGGAAAAGGACGTGGGCTCAGGCAATGGGTCCCTCCATCAGACACCAGCTTTGTTGAGTTTCTGCCTCTCCTCCCTGACACCTGGACCCTGCTCTCAGAAGCTCACATTCCTGTTGTAGTTGCCTCACCAGGGGGCAGTGACGGGCTTTGCCCTGCTGAACTATACCCTCGGGGTAGGTGGCCACAGCCTGGCTTGTCACACACTGGGGAAATCCTACACTGGGCAAGTCAGAATTGTGGCTTGCTGGGCTTGGAACCCAGGTGGAAAGGTAGATGCTGGGCGCCTGAGGGACTGATGCCCCAGCCCCAGGACAGGTGACTTCTCCCAGGATAGGTTGCCCACGGCCCCCTATGGCCCCCCACCCCTGCAGAGGTGCTGATAGATGCCCCCTGCAGGCCACAGCCTCTGTGCATAGGATCTGCCCAGTATCACATGAGAAGCCGGGGCCAGGAGCCTCGCTCTCTCTGAGAGCAGCTGGTCATCCCACACTGAGGGGCGTCTTCTCGGACAGAGGGCACACAGCTGACCTGCAACTGACATATGGACTCTTCCCTGGGCTTTACCCCTGAATTTACCTCCATTCTTGTCTCCTGTCTCGTGGCCCCTGCCTTTTCCCCCAGACACTGGAGATCTCCAGGCTTGGGTGGAGTATGGTATGTTGTCAAGCTCAGTGGTGTCCACCTCACCAGCCCACTGGAATCAAGCCCCAGGAAGCCTTTGAGAGAGCAAGACTAAGGACTTTAAGAAGACTAGGGTTAATGTTAAGGAGCATAGATTGTAAGATGAGGAATTTCACTAGTGTTTTTCAATCCATAAGAAGAATGAAATAGGAATTGCAGAATTGAAACTTGCACAGATATCAAGAAATAATAGTTTACAGGCTTCAAGAAATAATAGTTTAACAAATGACACATTCATAGAATCAGAGAAAGGACCACCACCCACAGGGTGTGCAAAGGAGGTGCCTAATCCCAGGAGCAGCATGGCCACGGCTCGTCTGAGAGAGAGGCATGTGCTGGGCAAGCTTTTGTATGTAATATTCACCAAAGGGAACCTTGGCCAGTGATACCAGGGAAAGGCTATCATGGTGAAGGTGCACTCATCTCCAACACCCTCCCTTGAAATCAAAGTATTGGCTGAAGAAACAGACTTGACAGAGACTTTGGCCGCCTGGCCTGGGTTCTCCCTACAAAATGTCATGTTTCTCCAAGAACAGGGCACAATTTTCCGAAAGGAAAATTGAAAGGAGTCACAATTTTCCGAATCACAGACTGCATATCTTAACGGTACAGCTATTACAAATTTGCACCTTTGTTTGAAGGGAATTGTTAAGTGGTGGGTAGGGAGTGATGTGTTCCAGGGAGGATTTGGGCCCTCTGGCTTGCAGGTGACCCTCTTATCAGACAGGGCAAATCTGCCAATAACTCATCACTGCCTTCATTCCTCAGGTGGTAGGGATACAAAGGGATTAAAAGGGGTGCGGGCAGAGGACAGCCCTCACTGACAGCACAGAGCCATCACCTACTGTCTCCTCAACTCCTCTGCCCATATAGCCACCGAGGATGCCAGCTTCTTGCTTTCACAGCAGCTGTTGATAGCACACCATCATCCAAGGAGTTCTTGAGCACCAACTTTGCACTACTCAGCAGTATAATGGAGAAATCAAGGATGGTCCATGGAAATAGCTAAGGGTCTTGTTTTAGGGCAAACGAGCTTATTCTGCAATATGTGCTTCTTAGTTAATTGGGGTTCGAATGTCCTTTCTTTTATTAAATGAGGTTGATAATGTTTGAAAAATAAAAGGTTGGCCACCCCATGAGAAACTATGCTTTTATCTGAGTGGGGTTGGGGAGCAAGAGGGAGTAATGAAAATTTTGGTTGTTGAAGTAGTGAGAGGACAGGGCTAACTTGTTCAAGACTGCCTCCCTGCAGGAGGAAGGCCGGCCTTCCTCAAGACTTCATGGACACTACCCATAGCCAGGGCTTATGGCTGTCATAGCTGGTGACTCAGCCATGGGCCTACTGAGCAATACAGCTGCACCCGCAGCTTGGCTCAGCCCTGACTAGCAGGAGAGAGGCTGGGCCTCCCTCCCCCTGAGTGCTCGTTCCATGGAGAGGGACTGGACCTGGGTCCTGTGTGTCCCAGTGCTGGTCCTAGTCCCTGCCCACACGGGACCTGGGCTTCTCTGATTCTGCAATATAAACACCAGAGCCCAAAGTTCTGGTCCCTCTCCTGGACCCTGGATCCCTACTGGATCCCTGTGTGCTGGCCCAGAAAAAAGTGTGCAGTGGGGACCCACAAACTCCCCACCATTCCCGTGCCTGTGAACTTCCCCTGATAAACATGGCTCCAGCTGCCAGGGTTACATATTTTCAGGGAATTCACTTATGGTTACAAGTGCAAAAGACTGAGAACTACTATGTAAAATTAATATTTCAAAACTTCACTCCAGTGATATGACAGTCTCTAGATCCATCCATGTCTCAACAAATTACCCAATATCATTCCTTTTTATGGCTGAGTAACATTCCATTTTATATATGTACCACATATTCTTTATCCATTCGTCTGTAGATGGGCATTTAGGTTGCTTCCATGACCTGGCTAATGTAAACAGTGCTGCAACAAACATTGGGGTGCATGTGTCTTTTTGAATTATGGTTTTCTCTGGGTATATGCCCAGGAGTGGGATTGCTGGATCATATGGTAATTCTATTTTTAGTTTTTTAAGGAACCTCCATACTGTTCTCCATAGTGGCTGTATCAATTTACATTCCCACCAACAGTGCAAGAGGGTTCCCTTTTCTCCACACCCTCTCCAGCATTTGCTGTTTGTAGATTTTCTGATGATGCCCATTCTAACTGGTGTGAGGAGATACCTCATTGTAGTTTTGATTTGCATTTCTCTAATAATTATTGATGTTGAGCAGCTTTTCATGTGCTTCTTGGCCATCTGTATGTCTTCTTTGGAGAAATGTCTATTTAGGTCATCTGCCCATTTTTGGATTGGGTTGTTTGTTTTCTAATATTGAGCAGCATGAGTTGTTTATATATTTTGGAGATTAATCCTTTGGCCGTTGATTCATTTGCAAATATTTTCTCCCATTCTGAGGGTTGTCTTTTCATCTTGTTTATGGTTTCCTTTCCGGTGCAAAACCTTTGAGGTTTCATTAGGTCCCATTTGTTTATTTTTGTTATTTCCATTACTCTAGGAGGTGGATCAAAAAAGATCTTGCTGTGATTTATATCAAAGAGTGTTCTTCCTATGTTTTCCTCTAAGAGTTTTATAGTGTCCGGTCTTACATTTAGGTCTCTAATACATTTAGAGTTTATTTTTGTGTATGGTGTAAGGGAGTGTTCTAATTTCATTCTTTTACATGTAGCTGTCCAGTTTTCCCGGCACCACTTATTGAAGAGACTGTCTTTTCTCCATTGTATATCCTTGCCTCCTTTGTCATAGATTAGTTGACCATAGGTGCTTGGGTTTATCTCTGGGCTTTCTATCTTGTTCCATTGATCTATGTTTCTGTTTTTGTGCCAGTACCATATTGTCTTGATGACTGTAGCTTTGTAGTATAGACTGAAGTCAGGGAGTCTGATTCCTCCAGCTCCATTTTTTCCCCTCAAGACTGCTTTGGCTATTCGTGGTCTTTTGTGTCTCCATACACATTTTAAGTTTTTTGTTCTAGTTCTGTAAAAAATGCCATTGGTAATTTGATAGTGATTGCATTGCATCTGTAGGTTGCTTTGGGTAGTATAGTCATTTGCACAGTATTGATTCTTCCAATCCAAGACCATGGTATATCTCTCCATCTGTTGGTATCATCTTTAATTTCTTTCAACAGTGTCTTATAGTTTTCTGCATACAGGTCTTTTGTCTCCCTAGGTAGGTTTATTCCTAGGTATTTTATTCTTTTTGTTGCAATGGCAAATGGGAGTGTTCCCTTAATTTCTCCTTCAGATTTTTCATCATTAGTGTATAAGAATGCAAGAGATGTCTGTGCATTATTAATTTTGTATCCTGAAACTTTAGCAAATTCATTGATGAGCTCTAGTAGTTTTCTGGTGGCATCTTTAGGATTCTCTATGTATAGTATCATGTCATCTGCAAACAGTGACAGTTTTACTTCTTCTTTTCCAATTTTTATTCCTTTTATTTCTTTTTCTTCTCTGATTGCCGTGGCTAGGACTTCCAAAACTATGTTGAATAAGAGTGGTGAGAGTGGACATCCTTGTCTTGTTCCTGATCTTAGAGGAAATGGTTTCAATTTTTCTCCATTGAGAATGATGTTTGCTGTGGGTTTGTCACATATGACCTTTATTATGTTGAGGTAGGTTCCCTCTATGCTCACTTTCTGGAGAGTTTTTATCATAAACGGGTGTTGAATTTTGTCAAAAGCTTTTTCTGCATCTATTGAGATGATCATATGGTTTTTATTCTTCAATTTGTTAATATGGTGTATCACATTGACTGATTTGTGTATATTGAAGAATCCTTGCATCCCTGGGATAAATCCCACTTGATCAATGAGTATGATCCTTTTAATGTGTTGTTGGATTCTGTTTGCTAGTATTTTGTTGAGGATTTTTGCATCTATATTCATCAGTGATATTGGTCTGTAATTTTCTTTTTTTGTAGTATCTTTGTCTGGTTTTGGTATCAGGGTGATGGTGGCCTCATAGAATGAGATTGGGAGTGTTCCTTCCTCTGCAAATTTTTGGAAGAGTTTGAGAATGTTGGGTGTTAGCTCTTCTCTATATGTTTGATAGCATTCACCTGTGAAGCCATCTGGTCCTGGACGTTTGTTTGTTGGAAGATTTTTAATCACAGTTTCAATTTCATTACTTGTGATTTGTCTGTTCATATTTTCTATTTCTTCCTAGTTCAGTCTTGGAAGGTTATACCTTTCTAACAATTTGTCCATTTCTTCCAGGTTGTCCATTTTATTGGCATACAGGTGCTTGTAGTAGTCTCTTGGGATGCTTTGTATTTCTGTGGTGTCTGTTGTAACTTCTCCTTTTTCATTTCTAATTTTATTGATTTGAGTTCTCTCCCTCTTTTCCTTGATGAGTCTGGCTAATGGTTTATCAATTTTGTTTATCTTCTCAGAGAACCAGCTTTTAGTTTTATTGATCTTTGCTATTGTTTTCTTTGTTTCACTTTCATTTATTTCTGCTCTGATCTTTATGCTTTCTTTTCTTCTTCTAACTTTGGGTTTTGTTTGTTCTTCTTTCTCTAGTTTCTTTAGGTGTAAGGTTAGATTGTTTATTTGAGATTTTTCTTGTTTCTTGAGGTAGGCTTGTATAGCTATAAACTTCCCTTTTGGAACTACTTTTGCTGCATCCCATAGGTTTTGGATTGTCGTGTTTTCATTGTCATTTGTCCCTAGGTATTTTTTGATTTCCTCTTTGATTTCTTCAGTGATCTTTTGGTTATTTGGTAATGTATTGTTTAGCCTCCATGTGTTTGTTTTTTTCCCCTGTAGTTCATTTCTAATCTCATAGTGCTGTGGTCAGAGAAGATGCTTGATATGATTTCAATTTTCTTAAATTTACTGAGGCTTGATTTGTGACACAAGATGTGATCTATCCTGGAGAATGTTCCGTGCGCCCTTGAGAAGAAAGTGTATTCTGTTGTTTTTGGATGGAATGTCCTATAAATATCAATTAAATCTATCTGGTCTATTGTGTCATTTAAAGCTTCTGTTTCCTTATTTATTTTCATTTTGAATGATCTGTCCGTTGGTGTAAGTGAGGTGTTAAAGTCCCCCACTATTATTGTGTTACTGTCGACTTCCTCTTTTAGAGCTGTTAGCAGTTGACTTATGTATTGAAGTCCTCCTATGTTGGGTGCATATATATGTATAACTGTTATTTCTTCTTCTTGGATTGATCCCTTGATCATTATGTAGTGTCCTTCCTTGTCTCTTATAACATTCTTTTTTTAAAGTCTCTTTTGTCTGATGTGAGTATTGCTACTCTAGCGTTCTTTTGATTTTCATTTGCATGGAATATCTTATTCCATCCCCTCACTTTCAGTTTGTATGTGACCCTAGGTCTGAAGTGGGTCTCTTGTAGACAGCGTATATATGGGTCTTGTTTTTGGATCCATTCAGCGATCCTGTGTCTTTTGGTTGAAGCATTTAATCCCAACACGTTTAGGGTAATTATCGATATGTATATTCCTATTACCATTTTCTTAATTGTTTTTGGTTTGTTTTTGTAGGTCCTTTTCTTCTCTTGTGTTTCCCACTTAGAGAAGTTCCTTTAGCATTTGCTGTAGAGCTGGTTTGGTGGTGCTGAATTCTCTTAGCTTTTGCTTGTCTGTAAAGCTTTTGATTTCTCCATTGAATCTGAATGAGATCCTTGCCAGGTACAATAATCTTGGTTGTAGGTTCTTCCCTTTCATCACTTTAAATATGTCATGCCACTCCCTTCTCGCTTGTAGAGTTTCTGCTGAGAAATCAGCTGTTAACCTTATGGGAGTTCCCTTGTATGTTATTAGTCGTTTTTCCCTTGCAGCTTTCAATAATTTTTCTTTGTCTTTAATTCTTGCCAGTTTGATTACTCTGTGTCTCGGCGTGTTTCTTCTTGGGTTTATCCTGTATGGGACTCTCTGCACTTCCTGGACTTGGGTGGCTATTTCCTTTCCCATGTTAGAGAAGTTTTCGACTCTTATCTCTTCAAATATTTTCTCGGGTCTTTTCTCTCTCTCGTCTCCTTCTGGGACCCCCTAATAATGTGAATGTTGTTGCATCTAGTGTTGCCCCAGAGGTCTCTTAGGCTGTCTTCATTTCTTTTCATTCTTTTTTCTTTATTCTGTTCTGCAGCAGTGAATTCCACCTTTCTGTCTTCCAGGTCACTTATCCGTTCTTCTCCCTCAGTTATTCTGCTATTGATTCTTTCTAGTGTATTCTAAGTCTTTGTCAAAAATTTCTTGCATCTTCTTGATCTTTGCCTCCATTCTTTTTCCGAGGTCCTGGATCATCTTCACTGTCATTATTCTGAATTCTTTTTCTGGAAAGTTGCCTATCTCCCCTTCATTTAGTTGTTTTTCTGGGGTTTTATCTTGTTCCTTCATCTGGTACATAGCCCTCTGCCCTTTCATCTTGTCTATCATTCTGTGAATGTGGTTTTTGTTCCACAGGCTGCAGGACTGTAGTTCTTCTTGCTTCTGCTGTCTGCCCTCTGGTCCCTTCTCTTATTTTAATTGAGCATTTTATGACTCCATTTTTTCTCCTCTCAATATTTCATGTATATGTATATATATACATATATATATATATATATATGAATATATATATAAACATATTTAGTGATATCCTTGATTTTGCGTTATATATTTACAACTAATCTAAGTTCAATTTCATATAACATTATACTGCTTCATGGGTAGTGCAACTACTTTGTACCAGAGTATTCCCAATTCTTCCCTCCTGTTTCTTATAACATTGCTGTCATTCATCCATAAGCTATAGTCCGTCACTGAATACATAGTTATTATCACTATTTTGAACAAACTGATGTTTGTTAGATTAAGAATAAGAAAAATAAACGTTTTTATTTTACCTTCAGTTATTCTTTCCCCAAAATTCTTCCTTCCTTTATATTGATCTGATTTTCTGTTATATATCATTTTCCTTCTCTATGTAGAACTTCTTTTAACACTTCTTGCAAGGCAGGACTACTGGCAAAAAAACTCTTAAATTTTGTTTGTTTGAAAAAGTCTTTATTTCTCTCCCACTTTTGAAGGATAATTTTGCTGAATACAGAATTCTAGGGTGGTGGCTTCTTTATTTCAACATTTAAAATATTTTACTCCACTCTCTTCTTGCTTGCATAGTTTCTGAAGAGAAATCCAGTGTAATTGTTTTCCTTGCTCCTCTACAGGTAAAGTGTTTTTTTTCCCCCTCTGGCTTATTTCACGATTTTCTCCTTATCTTTGATTTTTTTTTTGCAGTATGAAAATGACACGCCTAAGTGTAGAATTTTTGGTATTTATCTTGTTTATTGCTCTCTGAGATCTCTGGATCTGTGGTTTGATGGCTGTCATTAGTTTTGGAAAATTATCAGTCATTATCACTTCAAATATTTTTTATGTCCCTTTCTCTCTTTTTTTCTCCTCTGGTATTCCCACTGCTCATATATTACATCTTTTATAATTATCCCACAATTCTTGGATACATTGTTGTGTTTTTTCATTCTCTTTTCTCTTCACATTTCATTTTAGAAATTTCTTTTGGCATATCTTCAAGCTCATGGATTCTTTTCTTGGTTGTGTCCAGTGTACAGAGGAGTCTATCAGAGGAATTCTTTATTCTGGTTACAGTGCTTTTTATTTTTAGCATTTACTTTTTAAAAATTTTTTAAAAATTGAAGTATATTTGATTTACAATGTTGCACTGTAGCATTTACTTCTAATTCTTAGATTTTTTTCATTTCTCTGCTTATATTACCCCTTTGTTCTTGCACGTTGGTTACTTTTTCCACTAGAGTCCTTAGTATTATAGTTATCTTATATTCGTGGTCTGAATATTCCAATATGTCTACCATAATTGAGTCTGCTTCTGATGCTTGCTCTGTCCTTCAAACTGTTTATTTATGTGTGTGTCTTTTTTTATGACTTGCAGCTTTACGTCGAAAGCTGGACGTGATGGACTGAGTGAAAGAAACTGAAGTAAATAGGCCTTTAGTGTGAGATTTTATATTTATCTGGCTGGTAGTTACGCTTCTTACTATTTGGCATAGCTATAGGTGTCAGAGGATAAAAGTTTTTCTCATACCCTTGTTTTTGTCCCCCCTGTTGTCTTTGGACTTCCCTAGAGACTTCTTAAATAAGGTCTAAGGCATGCGTTTCCTTTAGTTGTAATCCCCTCTTATATAGGAGCTCTATTAGAGGTGGTGGTGAGGTTTGTGGTGGGTAGGATATATTCTGTAGTCTATAATTAGGTCTCTGTGAGCCTGCGTCCATGGACCCGAGACCTTCACAACTGATTCTCTGTACTACTCCCTCCATGAGTTGAGACAGGAACGGTTGAGGGCGATGGAGTTGGGGATTACCCTTTTTCCACAGTCACTTAGGCTATTAAAAACAACCCTATAGATTACGTTCTGTTAAAATAGTTTCTCTTGAGGGCAGGCTTTTGTTAAGTAGAATAGAATGCTCAGAGCATATTTCAAAATGGTTACATTCTCCCTCCCCCAACCCCTTCCCCCGACTAAAAGCAGGAGGAGATTTTCTCTGATCTGTGCTTTGAGAACCTAATAAGGCTGCTGAAGGAAAAATCATGAAAGTGTGGGGCCTCCCTGCAACTGGAGTCCCCTGGAGTTTTAACTCTCAAGCTCATTTACGTCAACCCTCCAGCGCTTCATCAATTAAAATGTAAGTTCTCCTGCACCACTACTGGCTCTGGCATCTAGCTTCCACTCCTGGGCTTCACTCAAGTAAGCTGTGACTCTGTGTATCTGCCTGTTTTGCCAATTTTGAGGGCAGTGGTTTGCCCTGTGACCTCAATTCCCTGATGAGTCTAAGAAAAGTTGTTGAGTTTTCAGTTTGTTCAAGTTTCCTTGTTTTGAGGAAGGGAGTGATGACTTCCAAGCTCCTTATATCCCAGACTGGAAACTGGAACCCTGTAGTTGAGTTTTGTTAGTTTCTTCTCACCTCTGTAGCTTGTCTGTGCTTGACTTTGGCAGTGAGCACCAGTAGCCCATGCCAGTGCACCATTTGGGAGGGCAGGGAGTCCCTGATGACAGACCTTTCAAGTCCCTCTCTCTGCCAATGACTTCAGTGACCCTCCAGACCCTACTCCCAGGCTCCCTGGCTCCTCCTGTCCTCTGCTCAGCCCTTTCCCTCCACCTCTGCCTTAGTCTCCCTATTCAGCAGTGGGTCTCTGGGGCTTGCTCTTGGGGCAGGTCACAGTAAGCGTTTACCAGGTGTCTGAAGAGAGGTCAGACAGACTAACAGGCATGTGGGCACAGCCTGCAGGAGTAGGAAGAACAAAGATGTTCAAGTTCTCTCAAGAGAGATCAAGGTTTGAATTCCTGTTCCTACTACTTCCTACCTATGTCATCTCTGAAAAGCTACTTAACCCTACTAGGTTTCAGTTTATCTTTAAAAAGCGGCTAAACCAGGATAATACTGAGAACTAGGTTGGTTTCAGTTAATGGGGAAAGTGGCTAGGCTGGAGCTGAAATTAGGTCCATCTGTTGTGTGGATGAGTTCTGTGTTGGGATCCCTTGGTTAGAGGTGTGAGAACATCCAGGAGGGGCAGAGAATCACCTAACTCCAGCACTATGGTGTATGAAGGCGAGGACCCCAGGGCCCAGCCAGCCTGAGGTTGCTGTGTTTGGGAGGAAAATAGGAGCTTAGGACCAGTGGAGTGGCTACTACTCCAGCTGAACTGCCTGAGCTCCCCTGATCTTGTGGAGAGTCACTGACATCCCAGGGGCCTGAGCAACCTTGCCTGAGACCCCGTAGCCGAGTTTACCATGAAGGGAGGGAATATTTGTCTTCCCCCTTCCAGAGACTGCTGGGCTTTTAACGGCTGATGCTGGTGGACACAGAGCTAGGTGTGGTGGTACCTCAGTGGTAGAGCTCCAGCCAGAGGGATGGCCAGAGGCAGGGAGTGCGGCAATGCCTAGACAGGTGTGGACGCTGGGAAGACACTTTCTTGAGGCCTCCCAAGATCATCTTGGGAAGGGAGTTCCTGGGCAGGGTCCTGGCTCCAGCCAGTGGCATCCCAGTGTTCATGTGCATGTGAGTCCATTTGTGCTCACCTGCCAGTGAGGGTTCAGGATATTTGGGCAGTGCCAGGATTGGAAAGAACTTGCACTGAACCCTTTGAATGGCATCTAGTCCATATTGGATATGTGCTAAATGGGAAATTTACCACATTACCATGGGTTAGGAAGGCTGGGGCGGGTGCATTGCAAGGCCTCCTGGGATCCCGATGGCTGCACAAGGACTCTGTGTCAGGCATATTGGTAGGAAGGATGACTAGAGCATTGCTTCAAGGCTTATTGCCAGACCACTAAGTCCTGAGTCAGCTAAGCAGAAAGGAGACACCAGGCTCCAACTGCTGGAGGTGTGTGGACACCTTGGGTCAGGCTGGCCTGGGCCCCTACACAGAAGAGAGCAGTGTCATGTGGGTTTGGGGGGCAGTGCGTTGGGCCCTTTCAGACTGTGGAGAGCGGGAGCATGGCAGTGGGTGAGGAGGGTGCTGGAAGTCGACTCTAGGAGCAGAGGTCTGAGGACTGCCAGCCTGCACCTCAGCTCACAGCCTGGCTTCGGGCCTCCTCTCTCTCTTTCCCACTCACTTTGCTAGACCCGCCACATTCAACAGCCCTCTATGCTGCAGGCTGGAAGCCCCATCCTCAAGGCCTGGGTCATGTACTCCAGTCCAACTCAATTGTCCCGCACTCTGGGAACTTCCCTCTACCTCCGTGGGGAGCTGGTCCTTGTTCCTCCAAATCCCACGAGTGACGGTTCTTTACTTTGGGAAAGATCCTTACTCCCTTGTACTACAGACACCTGGCAAAATGTCTTACTTCCTATTAAAGGCTGAATTATGCCCCCCACCCCAAAATACATATGTTGAAGTCCTAACCCCAGTACCTCAGAATGTGACATTTTTTTTTTTGGTTGCACCATGCGGCATGTGGGATCTTAGTTCCCCTACCAGGGATGGAACCCGTGCCCAATGCAATAGAAACGTGGAGTCTTAAACCCCGGATCTCCAGAGAAGTCCCCAGAATGTGACTTTATTTGGAGTAGAGCTTTTAAAGAGATAATTGAGTTAACATGAGGTCGTTAGGGTAGCCCCTAATCCAATATGATTGGTGCCGTTATAGGAAGGGAGAATTTGGACACAGAAACACACAGAGGGAAGACAATGTGAGGACACAGGGAGAAGATGGTCATCTATCAGCCAAGGAGAGAGACCTTAGACTTCTGGGCTCCAGAACTGTGAGGTGATAAATTCCTGTTGTTTAAGCCACATTGCCTGTGGTATTTGTTATGGCAGCTGGAGCTGACATATCCTTCCTCTGAAGGCCTGTGCACCCCCATGGCAGGAGTGGTGTCTGCAAGTGAAGACACCTTTCTCTCTCCCCAGCTGGACTCCTTCAGTGTCCTCACTCCTGCTTTCCTCCTGGGATAGTCTCCCTGCCCGGTCCTGTTTCCTTGTCCACGGAGTCAGACGACAGACCTCAAGGGAAAGGGTGAGTGCTGAGGATCAAGGCGGGCAATAGGGCCCCAAGACAGGAGCAAAATGACTCTTTCATTAGTTTTTATTTGTTTTTTTCATGCTTGGTTTGTGGGGTGGCAGCAGTTGGACAGGAAAGCGAAGAAGGGCCCACTGAAAGGTGATGGGGCTGCGGGAGGGGAGAGGCAGAAGGTTCCAGCGAGGAGACTGGGCCCTGAGGCAGAGAGCAAGAGCAGAGGGGCTTGGGGGATCACTGCAGGGCTTTCCATACGGCCCCAAGCATGAACAACAGCAGGGGCCAGCTCTGTGGAGGCACAAAGGCTGTGCCAGGCCCAGGCGAGCCCGCAGCCTGCAGAGTCTGGTATGGAAACAGGGTCTGAGGAGGAGCGGACGTGGGCTCAGGGAGAGGTGTGAGTCTCTGGATCTCGACGATCCAGTCGGTGAAGTAGGTGACGTTGGTGAAGATGCCGGGGTAAATGGGATGACGGCAGTCAAAGCCCCAGCTGGACAGCCCCATCAGAACCCAGGCACTGGCGAAGTCACAGATGAGGGGCCCCCCGGAATCGCCCTAGGAAAGAGATGGGAGTTCATGTGGGTGACTGAGCCAGGTCTGAGAAGACCAGGTAGCAAGGTGGGGCTTATGAGTCTCTGCCATCCAGGCTCACTCAGGTGCACCTCTGTGAAAGTTCCAACACCAGCGTCCCACTGCCGAGCAGCCCTATTAGGCCATGCAGGCAGGCAGTGGAATCGTGCTATAGGAAGTTCCTGATTGACCCTCAGGACAATCATTGATCTAAACCTATCAACATATGGACCTCTGTGCCCAGCGAGGTCCTGGTGGTCCAGGACAGGGCATTATCCAAGGCCAAGAAGGGACAGCTGCACCATAGGGCCCAAGAGAGCTGCTCTGTGAGTAAAGCCTGGCCAGCTAAAGCTGCGTCAGTCCCCAGCTCTTGCAATACCCTGAACTGCAGCAGCATGTGCCCACGTGGGTCCTCCTCCTTTTTCATTCATTTAGTTAGGCCTTTAATTTTTCTCTCAACTTCTTGGTTGAACATTTTCAGAAAATGCCCATACCCAGGCCTGGTGGAGGCAGCCTGTTTTGCTCGGGGAGAAGATGGGTGGTCCCCAGAAAGCTGCTGGAGTCCTAAAATGCTGTCAGGACAGGACAATCTGGTTGGAAATCCCCTCACTCATCAGCCAAAGTGAAGGTCCCATCCTTGGGGGTGGGGGTGGAGGAGCAGGGGCCATAGCCATGCTTGCTGCTCCTCCACTCACCTGCCCAACGCGCACATCAAGCATCCAGGGCAGCCTCCGCCTTTGGGCACAGCGGTGAAATGACAAGGCTCTTCTTTTGTGGTGCTTTTGTAAATAAGCCAATTAGCCTGCCATTGTCAGATGTGACATGTGGAAACAAGCCATGGAAGGGACAGGACAGGAAGGGAAGGGCACTTCATAGGGTGGAGGCACAAAGCTTTCCTGTGCTGAGACTCCAGGCAAGAAACAACCTAACTTTCTGATGCAGGAGAAGGGGGAGCAGTAAGTGCAGACGGGGAGAGGAGGGTTGAGCCAGGTGTGGGGGAGGAAGAGCAGTGATGTGTGCGGAGCAAGGGGGATAGATGGGACATGGGGTCACAGGGCCTTATGGTGGGGGGTTAGAATTGACCCCCATGGAGAACTGTCTAGGTTATGTCTAGCACCTGGATCACTCTGGTGCTGTGTGGAGAATGAACCAGTTGGGAGGTAGCTACAGGAGAGAAGGTGAGAGATTACTGATGGGGAGGGGCCAGGGCAGTAAGAAACAGTCAGATTTGGGGCAATATGTTGAAGGAGGCAACAGGACCTTTCAAATCTGAGCCTTCCTCACCAACCAGGGAGGAACTGCAGAGGGGAAGCAGCAGGCTGAGCACGGAGCCCTGGGGTCTCCAGCATTTAGAGGTGGGAGGGGAGGGGACCAGGTGCACAGCAGAGTAGCTGGCTAGTCCTGGTGCCCAGGAAATGGGAGTGAGACTTGCTGAAGTGCTGAGTGAGAGGAGGACTCAGGTCCACAGGTGGCTCTGGCAAGACAGGCTCTTGGGGATGTTGGTCATGTGGCTCTGGTGGCACACTGGCGACACTCCTGGGTGGAGTGGGTTAGATTCAGTGCTGCTGTGAGTCTTTTGGGGAAGGAAGGCAGAGAAACTGGGCAATGGAGGAGGGAGAGTGCTGTTGCACGTTTACACAGGAGCCAGGAAAGAGGGAGACAGAAGACATGGAGCAGGAGAGCCTTTGGGCACCCAGAGCTCCAGGACAGACTGGCTGGGATGGGCCATGAGGCTCAGGAGAGATGGAAGATGTTAGGGTGGGGCTGGCAACATGAATGGGCTCTAGGCTGATTGATTGCTTTGGCGTTCTCAGTGAAATGAGACGATCTCCAGCTGAGGAGGGGGTGGGGGAAGTGGCGGCTTGAAGGAGAGAGAAGGGTACATGGTGTAGCTGGCCAAAAATAACCCTCAAAGATGTCCATCCTCATCACTGGACCCTTTGGCTATGTTACCTTACGTGGCAAAAGGGACTCTGCAGCTGTGATGGAGTTGAGCATCTTGAAATAGGAAGACTGTCCTGGATTATCTGGGTGGACCCAATGTAATCAGAAAGATTCTCATGGGGAAAGAAGGAGGCAGGAGGTCAGAGTCAGAGGAGGAGATGTGATGACAGAAGCAGAGGTAGGAGCAATGTGCTTTGGGGACAGAGGAAGGGGCCATGAGCCAAGGAATGCTGGTGGCCTCGAAAAAGCTAGCAAAAGCAAGAAAACATTCTCCCCTAGAGTCTCCAGAAGGAACCAGCCTGGCCAACAACTTGACTTTAGACTTTTGACCTCCAGAAATGTAAGAGAATAAAGTTCTGTTGTTTTAGCCACCCACTTTGAGGTGATTTGTCACTGCAGACCCAAGAAAGTCATACACGGGGTCTTCTTGGAGATTGGGAATGTGCCATCATCACCTCAGCTCTTCCCCTCTGTGCTCCCTAGCTGGGGTGCCCTTGGCCCTCCCCACAGTGTACCCACCCCAAGCTGTTCAAGGCCAGGGGAAGGCCTGGTCCCTGTCCACTCCAGGCCTCAGGGATTCATGCAGATGAGCCATGTGGTTGTCTATATTATGGTGGATTCTGGGCCAGTCCGGGGGAGATGGGAAGGGCTCCAATAGCCTCCTGGCCCCTGGGGAGCTCTCAGAAGGCAGAGGAAGGCCCAACACTAATGTATCCCATGCAAAGTGAGATGCACTTTGCACTACTGAAGACACACAGCAAACTGTGTGTGTGTGTGTGTGTGTGTTGGGCAGGGCCAGAGCAATGAATTCTACCTTGGGTGAGAGGACAGGTCTAAGACAGGCCCAGAAGAACAGGTACAATCCAGATAGAGGGAGGCAGACCAGGCCAGGAGATTGAAAGCCAGCAGGTGTTAAGCACCTACTGAATGCAAGGCACAGTACTGAATCTTCTATAAGGACCTTATTAAGTGGAGGCCATTAGCAACCCCATTTCATGGGTTATCTAAGGTCATAATCACTAAATTACAGACTGAAGACTGGACCCAGGTCTGTCCTGCCCCACAGTCTGAGCACTGAGTGCTCCTGGGGTCTGTCTCTCCTCAGACTTGTTTCTGGGTGTCCTGTGCTGGGGGAGGGCACTTCAGTGAGAGAAGAGAGCCCTGGTTGGAGGTTGGGGACCAGAGCAGGCATGTGACAGAAGATGAATCTAGATGGAACCTCTCAGACAGGCTGTGGTGACTGAAAGGCTAAGGGGGGCAGGAGGGGCCACGTGCTGGGGCTCCTGGGTGTCCAGCTCAATGGTGTCCTCAGCCTGGGGAGAAACGAGAGGGGGTGGGGTCAAGAGGCAGAATGGATGTCCAGCAGGCAAGCAGACAAAGGGCTCCGGCCCTGAACTCCATGGGCATGACCTCTGCAGGCTGGACGGGAGGTCTACGGTGACAGCCAGATGGGGACTCGGGGGACTGAGCCCTTTATTTCACCTGCAGGTGCAGCTGACTCTGTGAGAACGACGGCCCAAGCTAGACAGCCATGGGTTGTGCACTGGGAAGCAAGAAAGCTGGGTCTACCTCCTACCAGGAGGGCAGGTGGCCAAGCTTCTTCCCTCTGGCTCAGCAGCTCCACTGGGCTGCCGTGAAAACAGCTGTCCATGAGGCCTTCTCAAGGACCAGGCGCATCCCATCCCTCCTGTGTGCATTTCCTGGGGTGCCAAAGCATATTACCACAAACTGGGTAACTATAAAAACAACAGAAATTTCTCTTCTCACAGTTCTGGAAACCAGAAGTCTGAAATCAAGTACCTCTCTGTCTATCCCTCAGCCCACTCTAAATTCAAAATGGTTTCATCTCGAGATTCTTAGCTAATCACATCTGCAAAGACCTATTTCCAAATCAGGTCACTTTCTGAGATTCCAAATGGTTACAAATGTAGGGGACACTATCCAACCCACTACACCATCCTTTCGACAATCCCATGAAGGAGGCCTCAGAATCTTACAGTATAAATGAGGACATGGGCTCAGAAAGTGAAAAGACCTTCAGGGCAGAGCAGTGTCTCTAACTCCAGAACCCTAATACTCTCCCCTCCACTCCACAATGCCATCTATGTAAGAGCTCCGCACATGATGCCAGCTTGGGAGGCTGGGCCCTGAGGTGGATATGGTGGAGGTCAGGTTAGGCTTGGAGTCAGAATACAGGGGACCAGGTTGTGCTGCCTTATTTTAGGGTAGCTACTTTCCCTCTCTGGACCTGTTGGCCCACCTCTAAAATTGGGCATTACAGAGAGAGGAAAGAAATGTTTACAATTCAAATATCCAACAGTGGACTCATACCTGTAATATGTAAAAATACACAAAGAGCCCCTAAAGGAAAAGAAGACAACCCAACAGAAAAGTGAGAGGTGGGAAAATCTTGAAGGGAAACTTTAGAGAAGATATCCAATGACAATAAACATATTAAAGTATTTTTAACTTGTCATCAGGGACATGCAAACCACCATAAGCTATCAAAATGAGAAAAGATGGAAAGTGCAAAGTGTTGGCGAAGATATAAACTCTCATCCAGGACTTCCCTGGTGATCCAGTGGTAAAAAGTCTGCCTTCCAATGCAGGGGACGCGGGTTCAATCCCTGGTTGAGGAACTAAGATCCCAAATGCCGCGGGGCAACTAAGCCAGCGTGCCCCAACTAATGAGCTCGTGCGCCTCAAGAGAACCTGCATGCCACAACTACAGAGCCCATGCACTCCGGAGCCCCACTCACAACAGCTAGAGAGAGAAAACCCACACACGACAACTAGAGAGACGCCTGAGAACCACAACCAGAGAGAAACCGGAGGAGACCGCGCACCATAACGAAAGATCCCGCATGCCTCAGCAAAGATCCCTTGTGGTGCAACTAAGACACGACACAGCCAAAAAAAATAAGGAAAATAAATCAATAAAATAAATAAATATTAAACTCTCATCCACTGCTGGAATGAGTGGAAATGGTGCAACCACTTTGGAGATGTTAGGAAATATCTGCCAAAGCTGAATATACACATACCTTTTAATTCAACAATTCTACTCAAGGGTTTCTGTGAAATAGAAGATAAAATATTTGGAAGTGAAATGAAATGAAAAACTTGGAAACCTCTAAAATACCCATCAAGAGTAGAACTGATCATAGAACTCAATTCACACAATAGAGTCCTGTAGAGCAATGAGACTGAACAAACTATAACTACATTTAACAGTTTGGATGAATCTCACAAATATAAAGACACGAAAGATTGACAACTGGAAATAAATTCTATTTATGGAATATTCAGAATCTAATCTAAGTTGTCAAAAGTGAAGATAGTGGTTTCTGTTGGGTGTTGGTGATAGGAAGGAGGTGTGAGTGGGACCTCTGGGGTATTGGTCATCTGTTGCGTAACTATGTGAAAGTTCATCCAACTTATGAAAACAGCATGAATATATTCTTTTGTATGTATGTTATACTTAAATAAAAACTTTAAGGTATGCCTCATAAAAAGATGCTGTTTGAGGGTGCTGCCAGTAGATGCCCTTATGTGCAAGGGGCTTAGAAAGGGGCTATCCTGGGGGACACTGCCAAGGAATTGAGCCCAGGAAGACATGTGGAGGGAGGAAATGGGAAGTCCCAGGGGTCTCCACAAAGACAGTAGAGGCAACACAGCCCCTCCCCTAGGGAAACTGAGAACAGGCAAGGGAAGAACAGAAATGACCTTACTCACTTGGCAGATGGCCTTTCCTGTCGAGAAGTCCCCAGCACACAGCATGTCCTCATGCACGGAGAAGTTCTTGCCTTTTCTAAGTCCATAAAATATATTACAAAACTTGTTCTCAATGAAGCCCACCTTACCCTCCTGGAGATGGAAAGGTTCAAGCAGAGGCGCTGCGAGGATAAGGAGGAAATCAGTGAAGGGTGCTGTGGCTTAGCTACAGGCTACTCTGCCTTACCATTCACCACTTCAACATGGACTTTTCTCAGCACAGTTGAGCCTTCAGCACTGTTTCAGTCTTCTACCTATGCCTAGTAAGCCCTCCCCCTTTTCTCAAACTTTTCCAAACTCATCCTATTCCCTCTACCTCCCTCATAGCAATAGACCACACCTCTCCTATTCTACAAAGGAAAAAGGCAAATCCCACCAACACATGCCACTCAGTGGTGCTTAGCAACCATTCACCAACCTACCTACCCTTTCACAGACCATCCCATCCACTCTCCATTTGTCTATCATTAACCTTTCCATCCATCCACCAATTCCTCTATCCATCTACCTATCTTTCCTCTTTCCTCATGTCCCATTCATCCACTCACGCTTCCATCCATTTGCCCATTTACCCATCTTTTGATCCATCTCCACTCACTCCATCTATCTCTGCCTACCATCCTTTCACCCACCCACCCATCTTTCCTTCCACCCACTCATCCTCCCACCTACCCTTCACCCATCCACCCTCTCATCCAATCACTCATTTATTCCTCTGTCCTTGTGTTCAGTATCTTTTAGACACTAATGATACACAGGAACATTCTTAGTTGGGGGAGACAGGGATACCGAGCAGGGCCCTGAGGGGCTCCTGGGCACAAAGGCTTTCTGTGTCCCCCATTTCTTTGATTACAGGAAATAGACTTCATTCAGCCTCCATGACCTTCTCTGAGTTCCAACGGGCAGATTCAAGCAGTTGTTAATCAGGGAAGGGAGGGGATGCGAGACCAGTGAGAAACAGTCAAGAGAAACACAGTGCAGCCTTGGGGCAAGGTCCTGGCTCCCCAACAATGGATATACAAAACAATATCTTTGAGCTGTTTTGCAGATACTGAAACCCCCTCCAGGTGGGAGAAGTTAATGATTAACAATGGTATGCTGCCCACAAGCAGGTAGACCCCAGACCAGTTGGAACCTGAAGGTTGATGATGCTGACTCCTACTTACCTCACCACCACCTCATCAGCAGAATGTCCAAGAGCTGATCATGCCCTCTTTGAACCATTACTATGAAACTTCTCACTATCCTCTCCAAGTAGAGACACAGTTTTTCGAGGCAGGAGCCCACTGTGTCCCCGTTTGCCTGGCAAAGTAATAAAGCTATCCTTTTCTACTTCACCCAAAACTCTGTCTCCAAGATTCTATTTAGCACTGGTGTACAGAGAAGCTGAGCTTTTTGTATCAACAGGGTAAATGAAGTAAATAAGTAGAATTGTTTTAGATCTAATAAGTGGTGTAAAGGAAATAAAACAGGGACATATGCTATTAGAGGTTGCCTGTTTTAGCTCATATGATCAAGTAAAACGCCTCAGAGGAGCAGCTGAGTTGTACATGTAAAGAAGTGAGTCACGACAAGGTTAGCAGGGAGAGCAAGTGAGGCCAGGGAGGCAGCCAAGGTGAAGGCCCTGAGGTGGCGATGGCCTTGGCATTTTCAAGCAGGAAGGAGGCCTGCTGGCTGGGATGGTGTGGGTGAGGGATGTAGTAGGAGATGAGCAGAGAGGAATTGGGGCCAACATTACACAGGGCCTGAGAGCCAAGGTAGGGAGTTACGACTTTTTTCTAGGTATAAATGAGAAGGCACTGAGGGTAATGAGCAGGGAACTGGCATGACTCCTGCTTTAAAGAAAACACTCAGACAGCTATGTGGAGACTAAAGTATAGCACACAGGGTGGGATCTCAGAGACCAGTCTGGAGGTCCAGGCAAGCAATTATGGTCTATAGGACCAGGGTGGCAGCAGTGGGGTACCTACCAGGCGCCTGGCCCTGCCCGGGCCACAGGCTGGGATATTAAAACAAGAAAGACAGGGTTTCTGTCCTCAAGGAGGAACAATCTGTGTGTGTGTGTGTGTGTGTGTGAGAAATGTGGTGTATCTGTGGTGTGTATGTGTTGTGTATGTGGTGTGAGAATGCTGGGAACGTGGTTGTTTGTCCTATGATTAGGGAGTGTTCATGACATACTAGTAGGCAAGGGCCAGGGATGCTGGCACATCCCACCCAATGAAGACAGGGTCTGTTCAAAATGCCTGTAGCACCTCTGTTGAGAAACACGGTACCAAATTATGACCCTACAAATAATTAAAATATATATTCTTTTTCCCCTTAATTTTGCACCATAAGCATTTCCCCCAACCATAAATACTCCTTTCTTTAATAAAGACTCTGGCTCATAAGTCTTTGCCTACATTTCTCCTCTTTCAATCTTAAAAAACATAATTTTTTTCCTGCGTTATGCAGTTCACCTAACAAGCTTACAAAGTAGATAGCTGAGCTGCGTTGGGAGAAGAGCAAAGTGAGGTTCAGAGAGTGAAACACTCTTAAGTCATAATCATTCTAACTTCATCAGGCAGGCTCAGAGGTCAGAAGTCGTACGTGTGTTTTCCTTCCACTTTTCCCAAGCTCCTCTTATGGCAATGGGAAATCAGGGTGTTTGTTTGTCAGTGGCCTGCAATGGGCCAGGCCCCAAGCATGACCTTTGAGTTGAATCAAGTCATCTCAGATCCATGGTTGATTAAAACCTTGGAATCCAGAACCAGAAAGACTTCAAGAACCCAGAATCTTGATTCCAAAAGTCAAAGATTCCCAGACTTTCAGTGTAAACCTTTGCACTTAGAGAACACTGAAGCTTTACAATCACACACTTTCAGAACTAGAACTAAAATGGTCCACTCCTCTAGAAATGACGCATAGTGGGCCAAGGTCCAGTGCCTCTTTGCTTGGGGACCCCTCAGGAGGAGCCACACCTCCCTTCTTCCCTCCTTTGTCCTTCTCCCCTTCCTCCTCCCCACCCTCATCTGCCCCAACCCGACTCTCCTACACCCTCTCACTTTCCTCGTTGAGCATCCCCCAGCCAGTTATCCAGCAGGATGAGTTACTGGGTAGCTGCATGCCAGGGACTGGGAGGCAGGCGGGGATGATGTAGGACGTGAAATTCACA
>NW_026871850.1:0-34930 GCF_028564815.1 Eubalaena glacialis | reverse complement strand
CAAAGCCTTCTTGGCTAGTCATAAGGAAACTTGCCCGCGTGTTGCAAGGAAAGTCCGTGTTTTGGATGATCAGTGCTTCATGAAAAGCACTGTGGTCGCCAACTTTCTCAACCCTGCAGGAATACCCGGGGAGGAACGGAGACTTTGCCCAAAGAAACAGAGTGCTTGCAATGCCTTGCTAGGAGCACATCCAGCACAGGACTTTTATCTATGGCGAATGTCAGCCGAGCGCCAGAGTCAAAGTAAGGTGCAGTGTTTCCACCAGCAGAGTCGCAGTCAGCAGTTTCAAAGAGGCCTTCCCCACTAAAGTGCTGTAAATGCGGGTGTGCCTTTCAAAGTCTGAGGATGCGAGCGTCTGCACCGTATTCCAAGGAAGGTCCCTGTGTACCAAAAGTGGCATCTGTGCCTGCTGAGCACCATCCAGCCACATGGGTCTTTGGACTCTACTGTTTTGTATGCAGGAGGCTGGGCAACAACGTTTTTCCTCCATGGGAGAGCTAGATTTGGAGAGCTTAGAGGAAGCCTGAAGAACACGTTGATACCGGGGCTTCTGGGCAATGCAAGGGGGCCTCATTTTGTAACCCTGAGCTGCTTTTGGAAAACCACCGTGCTTACACGGTGAGTTCTCGGACTTCATACCTGACCTCTTGCTCCCTGAAGCAGCACCAGGACTTTACCTCTAGAGGGAGAAATAGGCAGTCGTCCTCTGAAGGTGGCTCGGCCTTCGGGAGATGTACCATGACCTAGGCGAAACGAAGGCGTTCACTGGCTCGCGCAATTTACTTCAGGAGGAACACTGGCTTTCCAAAGCGCTTTCAGCGAAGAAGTACAGTATGTGACACGGGCCTCCTTTGGTTCCCGGAACGTCAACTACATGAGCTGTGTGGCAACCGTGAAAAGGAGGCCGGACGAGGAAAGCGAAATCTGTCCCGTTGGCAACCCGGAGAGCTGGGTGCTCAGAGCTGCCTGAAAAAGGGTCCTGTTGCCCGTCTTGTACTCACCGTAGGAGTTCCCGGGGAGGCAAAGTGAGGAAGAGTGAGTTTTCTCGCAAGAACGAGGGGGTGTGTGCAGTTCCTCGCTAGGAGCTCATCCCAAAGCCTTCTTGGCTAGTGGTTCGGAAACCTGCCCGCATGCTGCCAAAGGAAAGTCCTCGAGAGCCGTGAAAAGTGTTGGGAGTGCAGCTCTGTCTGAGAAGCCTTAGTGAAGGTACTGCTTTAACACTGGTAGGCCTCTCAGGACTGCAGGGTCTCTCGCGCCTGGACCCAGGTCATGGAAGAACACGGTGTACCCAAAGTGTCAACTGCGGCTTCTGAGTGAGCTCCAGCCACATGGGTCGTTGGCCTCCACTCTGTGCATGCAGAGGGCAGGGCAACACACGGCCTGCTCCGGCGGAGAGCCAGACCTCCACCTCTGGAAACCAGTCTTGGTAACAGAGTGGGGGCCGGTGTCATGAGCAATGCATGTCACACTCCCGGCTTAGATATTAGCTGCCCTGAATCATATCCGGAGAGTAACATTGATTGTATGAACTCAAAGCTGACGACCCTTCACCTCAAGCAGAAATGTGACTTTACAACCAGTCTGATATGATGGACCCCTCTCCCGAAGCACTGCTGGGCGATTGAAAGTTCCAAAGTCGACATCGCCTGACTGAAGCACTGTGGTGACTAGGCACGTCACCTCGCGCAGAACCTCTGCTTACAAAAGGGTCCTCACAGGAGCGCCTAGTGTGTCGCATGGCTCTCTCGTAGCTGGGCAGAAGGTGCTGCTCCACAGGCTGGCTTTGCACGTAGAAACTGGATCCTGAGGGCTAAAGCATTCTTTGCCCCTTTGGAAGCAGGAGGCTTGGGGCGAGAAAACTGAACGAAAGGCACGGGGTGGCGCCCATGTTGGACACCCTGCAGGAATTGCCCGGGAGGACGAGTGAGTTTTCTCGAAAGAAACAGTGCGCCTGCCGTTCCTTGCCAGGAGCTCATGCAGCAGACTGCTTCAGCTAAGGCGAATGTCGACTGAGCGGCACACTCAAAGTAAGGGGCAGTGTTTCCATCAGCAAAGTTGGTGGTCACAAGTAGACCCGAGGCTTTCACCACTGAAGTGCTGTAATGCTGGTGTGCCTTTCACATATCTGAGGACGCTCACGTCTGCACCAGTTTCCGAGGAAAATCACTGTGTACCCAAAGTGTCATCTGTGCCTTCTGAGCAACCTCATGCCTCATGATGGTCTTTGGGCTCTACTGTTGGTATGCAGAAGGCCAGGCAGCAATGTGTTTCCTCCATCGGGGAGCCAGATAGCCACAGCATGGAAGAATCCTCAGGACGAGTTTTCTCCCTGGTCTTCTGGGCAATGCAAGGGGACCCCAGTTTGTAAACCTGAGCTGCACTGGAACAAACACCGCCATGGCAAGTGTTCTCAGAATTCATAGCTGACGTCTTCCCCTCGCATGCATCACGTCGACTTCAGATCCAGCTGGAGACATGTGCTCTCAGCCTTTGAAGACTGTCAGGCCTTTGCAAGATCCACGGTGATGTAGGTGAAACTAGATCATTCACTGGCTCACACCATTCACCTCAGGAGGACTCCTGCTTGCCAAAGTGTTTTCATGGAAGGGCACATGTGTGTGGCATGTCTCTTTCACCTGCTTGTGGACTTCAGGTACATGAGCTAGGTGTCAACCGTGAAAGTGGAGAGGGACGGGAACAGCACAATTTGCCCCAGTGACAAAGCAGAGAGATGTGTCCTCAGAGCTGCCTGAGAAACAGTCCTGTTGCCGGTCTTCTATTCACCCCAGGATTACCCTGAGAGGTAACCTGAGGCCGAGTGAATTTTCTTGGAAGAACCGGAGTGCGTGCCGTTCCTTGCTAGGTTCTCATCCCAAAGCCTTCTTGGCTAGTCATAAGGAAACTTGCCCGCGTGTTGCAAGGAAAGTCCGTGTTTTGGATGATCAGTGCTTCATGAAAAGCACTGTGGTCGCCAACTTTCTCAACCCTGCAGGAATACCCGGGGAGGAACGGAGACTTTGCCCAAAGAAACAGAGTGCTTGCAATGCCTTGCTAGGAGCACATCCAGCACAGGACTTTTATCTATGGCGAATGTCAGCCGAGCGCCAGAGTCAAAGTAAGGTGCAGTGTTTCCACCAGCAGAGTCGCAGTCAGCAGTTTCAAAGAGGCCTTCCCCACTAAAGTGCTGTAAATGCGGGTGTGCCTTTCAAAGTCTGAGGATGCGAGCGTCTGCACCGTATTCCAAGGAAGGTCCCTGTGTACCAAAAGTGGCATCTGTGCCTGCTGAGCACCATCCAGCCACATGGGTCTTTGGACTCTACTGTTTTGTATGCAGGAGGCTGGGCAACAACGTTTTTCCTCCATGGGAGAGCTAGATTTGGAGAGCTTAGAGGAAGCCTGAAGAACACGTTGATACCGGGGCTTCTGGGCAATGCAAGGGGGCCTCATTTTGTAACCCTGAGCTGCTTTTGGAAAACCACCGTGCTTACACGGTGAGTTCTCGGACTTCATACCTGACCTCTTGCTCCCTGAAGCAGCACCAGGACTTTACCTCTAGAGGGAGAAATAGGCAGTCGTCCTCTGAAGGTGGCTCGGCCTTCGGGAGATGTACCATGACCTAGGCGAAACGAAGGCGTTCACTGGCTCGCGCAATTTACTTCAGGAGGAACACTGGCTTTCCAAAGCGCTTTCAGCGAAGAAGTACAGTATGTGACACGGGCCTCCTTTGGTTCCCGGAACGTCAACTACATGAGCTGTGTGGCAACCGTGAAAAGGAGGCCGGACGAGGAAAGCGAAATCTGTCCCGTTGGCAACCCGGAGAGCTGGGTGCTCAGAGCTGCCTGAAAAAGGGTCCTGTTGCCCGTCTTGTACTCACCGTAGGAGTTCCCGGGGAGGCAAAGTGAGGAAGAGTGAGTTTTCTCGCAAGAACGAGGGGGTGTGTGCAGTTCCTCGCTAGGAGCTCATCCCAAAGCCTTCTTGGCTAGTGGTTCGGAAACCTGCCCGCATGCTGCCAAAGGAAAGTCCTCGAGAGCCGTGAAAAGTGTTGGGAGTGCAGCTCTGTCTGAGAAGCCTTAGTGAAGGTACTGCTTTAACACTGGTAGGCCTCTCAGGACTGCAGGGTCTCTCGCGCCTGGACCCAGGTCATGGAAGAACACGGTGTACCCAAAGTGTCAACTGCGGCTTCTGAGTGAGCTCCAGCCACATGGGTCGTTGGCCTCCACTCTGTGCATGCAGAGGGCAGGGCAACACACGGCCTGCTCCGGCGGAGAGCCAGACCTCCACCTCTGGAAACCAGTCTTGGTAACAGAGTGGGGGCCGGTGTCATGAGCAATGCATGTCACACTCCCGGCTTAGATATTAGCTGCCCTGAATCATATCCGGAGAGTAACATTGATTGTATGAACTCAAAGCTGACGACCCTTCACCTCAAGCAGAAATGTGACTTTACAACCAGTCTGATATGATGGACCCCTCTCCCGAAGCACTGCTGGGCGATTGAAAGTTCCAAAGTCGACATCGCCTGACTGAAGCACTGTGGTGACTAGGCACGTCACCTCGCGCAGAACCTCTGCTTACAAAAGGGTCCTCACAGGAGCGCCTAGTGTGTCGCATGGCTCTCTCGTAGCTGGGCAGAAGGTGCTGCTCCACAGGCTGGCTTTGCACGTAGAAACTGGATCCTGAGGGCTAAAGCATTCTTTGCCCCTTTGGAAGCAGGAGGCTTGGGGCGAGAAAACTGAACGAAAGGCACGGGGTGGCGCCCATGTTGGACACCCTGCAGGAATTGCCCGGGAGGACGAGTGAGTTTTCTCGAAAGAAACAGTGCGCCTGCCGTTCCTTGCCAGGAGCTCATGCAGCAGACTGCTTCAGCTAAGGCGAATGTCGACTGAGCGGCACACTCAAAGTAAGGGGCAGTGTTTCCATCAGCAAAGTTGGTGGTCCCAAGTAGACCCGAGGCTTTCACCACTGAAGTGCTGTAATGCTGGTGTGCCTTTCACATATCTGAGGACGCTCACGTCTGCACCAGTTTCCGAGGAAAATCACTGTGTACCCAAAGTGTCATCTGTGCCTTCTGAGCAACCTCATGCCTCATGATGGTCTTTGGGCTCTACTGTTGGTATGCAGAAGGCCAGGCAGCAATGTGTTTCCTCCATCGGGGAGCCAGATAGCCACAGCATGGAAGAATCCTCAGGACGAGTTTTCTCCCTGGTCTTCTGGGCAATGCAAGGGGACCCCAGTTTGTAAACCTGAGCTGCACTGGAACAAACACCGCCATGGCAAGTGTTCTCAGAATTCATAGCTGACGTCTTCCCCTCGCATGCATCACGTCGACTTCAGATCCAGCTGGAGACATGTGCTCTCAGCCTTTGAAGACTGTCAGGCCTTTGCAAGATCCACGGTGATGTAGGTGAAACTAGATCATTCACTGGCTCACACCATTCACCTCAGGAGGACTCCTGCTTGCCAAAGTGTTTTCATGGAAGGGCACATGTGTGTGGCATGTCTCTTTCACCTGCTTGTGGACTTCAGGTACATGAGCTAGGTGTCAACCGTGAAAGTGGAGAGGGACGGGAACAGCACAATTTGCCCCAGTGACAAAGCAGAGAGATGTGTCCTCAGAGCTGCCTGAGAAACAGTCCTGTTGCCGGTCTTCTATTCACCCCAGGATTACCCTGAGAGGTAACCTGAGGCCGAGTGAATTTTCTTGGAAGAACCGGAGTGCGTGCCGTTCCTTGCTAGGTTCTCATCCCAAAGCCTTCTTGGCTAGTCATAAGGAAACTTGCCCGCGTGTTGCAAGGAAAGTCCGTGTTTTGGATGATCAGTGCTTCATGAAAAGCACTGTGGTCGCCAACTTTCTCAACCCTGCAGGAATACCCGGGGAGGAACGGAGACTTTGCCCAAAGAAACAGAGTGCTTGCAATGCCTTGCTAGGAGCACATCCAGCACAGGACTTTTATCTATGGCGAATGTCAGCCGAGCGCCAGAGTCAAAGTAAGGTGCAGTGTTTCCACCAGCAGAGTCGCAGTCAGCAGTTTCAAAGAGGCCTTCCCCACTAAAGTGCTGTAAATGCGGGTGTGCCTTTCAAAGTCTGAGGATGCGAGCGTCTGCACCGTATTCCAAGGAAGGTCCCTGTGTACCAAAAGTGGCATCTGTGCCTGCTGAGCACCATCCAGCCACATGGGTCTTTGGACTCTACTGTTTTGTATGCAGGAGGCTGGGCAACAACGTTTTTCCTCCATGGGAGAGCTAGATTTGGAGAGCTTAGAGGAAGCCTGAAGAACACGTTGATACCGGGGCTTCTGGGCAATGCAAGGGGGCCTCATTTTGTAACCCTGAGCTGCTTTTGGAAAACCACCGTGCTTACACGGTGAGTTCTCGGACTTCATACCTGACCTCTTGCTCCCTGAAGCAGCACCAGGACTTTACCTCTAGAGGGAGAAATAGGCAGTCGTCCTCTGAAGGTGGCTCGGCCTTCGGGAGATGTACCATGACCTAGGCGAAACGAAGGCGTTCACTGGCTCGCGCAATTTACTTCAGGAGGAACACTGGCTTTCCAAAGCGCTTTCAGCGAAGAAGTACAGTATGTGACACGGGCCTCCTTTGGTTCCCGGAACGTCAACTACATGAGCTGTGTGGCAACCGTGAAAAGGAGGCCGGACGAGGAAAGCGAAATCTGTCCCGTTGGCAACCCGGAGAGCTGGGTGCTCAGAGCTGCCTGAAAAAGGGTCCTGTTGCCCGTCTTGTACTCACCGTAGGAGTTCCCGGGGAGGCAAAGTGAGGAAGAGTGAGTTTTCTCGCAAGAACGAGGGGGTGTGTGCAGTTCCTCGCTAGGAGCTCATCCCAAAGCCTTCTTGGCTAGTGGTTCGGAAACCTGCCCGCATGCTGCCAAAGGAAAGTCCTCGAGAGCCGTGAAAAGTGTTGGGAGTGCAGCTCTGTCTGAGAAGCCTTAGTGAAGGTACTGCTTTAACACTGGTAGGCCTCTCAGGACTGCAGGGTCTCTCGCGCCTGGACCCAGGTCATGGAAGAACACGGTGTACCCAAAGTGTCAACTGCGGCTTCTGAGTGAGCTCCAGCCACATGGGTCGTTGGCCTCCACTCTGTGCATGCAGAGGGCAGGGCAACACACGGCCTGCTCCGGCGGAGAGCCAGACCTCCACCTCTGGAAACCAGTCTTGGTAACAGAGTGGGGGCCGGTGTCATGAGCAATGCATGTCACACTCCCGGCTTAGATATTAGCTGCCCTGAATCATATCCGGAGAGTAACATTGATTGTATGAACTCAAAGCTGACGACCCTTCACCTCAAGCAGAAATGTGACTTTACAACCAGTCTGATATGATGGACCCCTCTCCCGAAGCACTGCTGGGCGATTGAAAGTTCCAAAGTCGACATCGCCTGACTGAAGCACTGTGGTGACTAGGCACGTCACCTCGCGCAGAACCTCTGCTTACAAAAGGGTCCTCACAGGAGCGCCTAGTGTGTCGCATGGCTCTCTCGTAGCTGGGCAGAAGGTGCTGCTCCACAGGCTGGCTTTGCACGTAGAAACTGGATCCTGAGGGCTAAAGCATTCTTTGCCCCTTTGGAAGCAGGAGGCTTGGGGCGAGAAAACTGAACGAAAGGCACGGGGTGGCGCCCATGTTGGACACCCTGCAGGAATTGCCCGGGAGGACGAGTGAGTTTTCTCGAAAGAAACAGTGCGCCTGCCGTTCCTTGCCAGGAGCTCATGCAGCAGACTGCTTCAGCTAAGGCGAATGTCGACTGAGCGGCACACTCAAAGTAAGGGGCAGTGTTTCCATCAGCAAAGTTGGTGGTCACAAGTAGACCCGAGGCTTTCACCACTGAAGTGCTGTAATGCTGGTGTGCCTTTCACATATCTGAGGACGCTCACGTCTGCACCAGTTTCCGAGGAAAATCACTGTGTACCCAAAGTGTCATCTGTGCCTTCTGAGCAACCTCATGCCTCATGATGGTCTTTGGGCTCTACTGTTGGTATGCAGAAGGCCAGGCAGCAATGTGTTTCCTCCATCGGGGAGCCAGATAGCCACAGCATGGAAGAATCCTCAGGACGAGTTTTCTCCCTGGTCTTCTGGGCAATGCAAGGGGACCCCAGTTTGTAAACCTGAGCTGCACTGGAACAAACACCGCCATGGCAAGTGTTCTCAGAATTCATAGCTGACGTCTTCCCCTCGCATGCATCACGTCGACTTCAGATCCAGCTGGAGACATGTGCTCTCAGCCTTTGAAGACTGTCAGGCCTTTGCAAGATCCACGGTGATGTAGGTGAAACTAGATCATTCACTGGCTCACACCATTCACCTCAGGAGGACTCCTGCTTGCCAAAGTGTTTTCATGGAAGGGCACATGTGTGTGGCATGTCTCTTTCACCTGCTTGTGGACTTCAGGTACATGAGCTAGGTGTCAACCGTGAAAGTGGAGAGGGACGGGAACAGCACAATTTGCCCCAGTGACAAAGCAGAGAGATGTGTCCTCAGAGCTGCCTGAGAAACAGTCCTGTTGCCGGTCTTCTATTCACCCCAGGATTACCCTGAGAGGTAACCTGAGGCCGAGTGAATTTTCTTGGAAGAACCGGAGTGCGTGCCGTTCCTTGCTAGGTTCTCATCCCAAAGCCTTCTTGGCTAGTCATAAGGAAACTTGCCCGCGTGTTGCAAGGAAAGTCCGTGTTTTGGATGATCAGTGCTTCATGAAAAGCACTGTGGTCGCCAACTTTCTCAACCCTGCAGGAATACCCGGGGAGGAACGGAGACTTTGCCCAAAGAAACAGAGTGCTTGCAATGCCTTGCTAGGAGCACATCCAGCACAGGACTTTTATCTATGGCGAATGTCAGCCGAGCGCCAGAGTCAAAGTAAGGTGCAGTGTTTCCACCAGCAGAGTCGCAGTCAGCAGTTTCAAAGAGGCCTTCCCCACTAAAGTGCTGTAAATGCGGGTGTGCCTTTCAAAGTCTGAGGATGCGAGCGTCTGCACCGTATTCCAAGGAAGGTCCCTGTGTACCAAAAGTGGCATCTGTGCCTGCTGAGCACCATCCAGCCACATGGGTCTTTGGACTCTACTGTTTTGTATGCAGGAGGCTGGGCAACAACGTTTTTCCTCCATGGGAGAGCTAGATTTGGAGAGCTTAGAGGAAGCCTGAAGAACACGTTGATACCGGGGCTTCTGGGCAATGCAAGGGGGCCTCATTTTGTAACCCTGAGCTGCTTTTGGAAAACCACCGTGCTTACACGGTGAGTTCTCGGACTTCATACCTGACCTCTTGCTCCCTGAAGCAGCACCAGGACTTTACCTCTAGAGGGAGAAATAGGCAGTCGTCCTCTGAAGGTGGCTCGGCCTTCGGGAGATGTACCATGACCTAGGCGAAACGAAGGCGTTCACTGGCTCGCGCAATTTACTTCAGGAGGAACACTGGCTTTCCAAAGCGCTTTCAGCGAAGAAGTACAGTATGTGACACGGGCCTCCTTTGGTTCCCGGAACGTCAACTACATGAGCTGTGTGGCAACCGTGAAAAGGAGGCCGGACGAGGAAAGCGAAATCTGTCCCGTTGGCAACCCGGAGAGCTGGGTGCTCAGAGCTGCCTGAAAAAGGGTCCTGTTGCCCGTCTTGTACTCACCGTAGGAGTTCCCGGGGAGGCAAAGTGAGGAAGAGTGAGTTTTCTCGCAAGAACGAGGGGGTGTGGGCAGTTCCTCGCTAGGAGCTCATCCCAAAGCCTTCTTGGCTAGTGGTTCGGAAACCTGCCCGCATGCTGCCAAAGGAAAGTCCTCGAGAGCCGTGAAAAGTGTTGGGAGTGCAGCTCTGTCTGAGAAGCCTTAGTGAAGGTACTGCTTTAACACTGGTAGGCCTCTCAGGACTGCAGGGTCTCTCGCGCCTGGACCCAGGTCATGGAAGAACACGGTGTACCCAAAGTGTCAACTGCGGCTTCTGAGTGAGCTCCAGCCACATGGGTCGTTGGCCTCCACTCTGTGCATGCAGAGGGCAGGGCAACACACGGCCTGCTCCGGCGGAGAGCCAGACCTCCACCTCTGGAAACCAGTCTTGGTAACAGAGTGGGGGCCGGTGTCATGAGCAATGCATGTCACACTCCCGGCTTAGATATTAGCTGCCCTGAATCATATCCGGAGAGTAACATTGATTGTATGAACTCAAAGCTGACGACCCTTCACCTCAAGCAGAAATGTGACTTTACAACCAGTCTGATATGATGGACCCCTCTCCCGAAGCACTGCTGGGCGATTGAAAGTTCCAAAGTCGACATCGCCTGACTGAAGCACTGTGGTGACTAGGCACGTCACCTCGCGCAGAACCTCTGCTTACAAAAGGGTCCTCACAGGAGCGCCTAGTGTGTCGCATGGCTCTCTCGTAGCTGGGCAGAAGGTGCTGCTCCACAGGCTGGCTTTGCACGTAGAAACTGGATCCTGAGGGCTAAAGCATTCTTTGCCCCTTTGGAAGCAGGAGGCTTGGGGCGAGAAAACTGAACGAAAGGCACGGGGTGGCGCCCATGTTGGACACCCTGCAGGAATTGCCCGGGAGGACGAGTGAGTTTTCTCGAAAGAAACAGTGCGCCTGCCGTTCCTTGCCAGGAGCTCATGCAGCAGACTGCTTCAGCTAAGGCGAATGTCGACTGAGCGGCACACTCAAAGTAAGGGGCAGTGTTTCCATCAGCAAAGTTGGTGGTCACAAGTAGACCCGAGGCTTTCACCACTGAAGTGCTGTAATGCTGGTGTGCCTTTCACATATCTGAGGACGCTCACGTCTGCACCAGTTTCCGAGGAAAATCACTGTGTACCCAAAGTGTCATCTGTGCCTTCTGAGCAACCTCATGCCTCATGATGGTCTTTGGGCTCTACTGTTGGTATGCAGAAGGCCAGGCAGCAATGTGTTTCCTCCATCGGGGAGCCAGATAGCCACAGCATGGAAGAATCCTCAGGACGAGTTTTCTCCCTGGTCTTCTGGGCAATGCAAGGGGACCCCAGTTTGTAAACCTGAGCTGCACTGGAACAAACACCGCCATGGCAAGTGTTCTCAGAATTCATAGCTGACGTCTTCCCCTCGCATGCATCACGTCGACTTCAGATCCAGCTGGAGACATGTGCTCTCAGCCTTTGAAGACTGTCAGGCCTTTGCAAGATCCACGGTGATGTAGGTGAAACTAGATCATTCACTGGCTCACACCATTCACCTCAGGAGGACTCCTGCTTGCCAAAGTGTTTTCATGGAAGGGCACATGTGTGTGGCATGTCTCTTTCACCTGCTTGTGGACTTCAGGTACATGAGCTAGGTGTCAACCGTGAAAGTGGAGAGGGACGGGAACAGCACAATTTGCCCCAGTGACAAAGCAGAGAGATGTGTCCTCAGAGCTGCCTGAGAAACAGTCCTGTTGCCGGTCTTCTATTCACCCCAGGATTACCCTGAGAGGTAACCTGAGGCCGAGTGAATTTTCTTGGAAGAACCGGAGTGCGTGCCGTTCCTTGCTAGGTTCTCATCCCAAAGCCTTCTTGGCTAGTCATAAGGAAACTTGCCCGCGTGTTGCAAGGAAAGTCCGTGTTTTGGATGATCAGTGCTTCATGAAAAGCACTGTGGTCGCCAACTTTCTCAACCCTGCAGGAATACCCGGGGAGGAACGGAGACTTTGCCCAAAGAAACAGAGTGCTTGCAATGCCTTGCTAGGAGCACATCCAGCACAGGACTTTTATCTATGGCGAATGTCAGCCGAGCGCCAGAGTCAAAGTAAGGTGCAGTGTTTCCACCAGCAGAGTCGCAGTCAGCAGTTTCAAAGAGGCCTTCCCCACTAAAGTGCTGTAAATGCGGGTGTGCCTTTCAAAGTCTGAGGATGCGAGCGTCTGCACCGTATTCCAAGGAAGGTCCCTGTGTACCAAAAGTGGCATCTGTGCCTGCTGAGCACCATCCAGCCACATGGGTCTTTGGACTCTACTGTTTTGTATGCAGGAGGCTGGGCAACAACGTTTTTCCTCCATGGGAGAGCTAGATTTGGAGAGCTTAGAGGAAGCCTGAAGAACACGTTGATACCGGGGCTTCTGGGCAATGCAAGGGGGCCTCATTTTGTAACCCTGAGCTGCTTTTGGAAAACCACCGTGCTTACACGGTGAGTTCTCGGACTTCATACCTGACCTCTTGCTCCCTGAAGCAGCACCAGGACTTTACCTCTAGAGGGAGAAATAGGCAGTCGTCCTCTGAAGGTGGCTCGGCCTTCGGGAGATGTACCATGACCTAGGCGAAACGAAGGCGTTCACTGGCTCGCGCAATTTACTTCAGGAGGAACACTGGCTTTCCAAAGCGCTTTCAGCGAAGAAGTACAGTATGTGACACGGGCCTCCTTTGGTTCCCGGAACGTCAACTACATGAGCTGTGTGGCAACCGTGAAAAGGAGGCCGGACGAGGAAAGCGAAATCTGTCCCATTGGCAACCCGGAGAGCTGGGTGCTCAGAGCTGCCTGAAAAAGGGTCCTGTTGCCCGTCTTGTACTCACCGTAGGAGTTCCCGGGGAGGCAAAGTGAGGAAGAGTGAGTTTTCTCGCAAGAACGAGGGGGTGTGGGCAGTTCCTCGCTAGGAGCTCATCCCAAAGCCTTCTTGGCTAGTGGTTCGGAAACCTGCCCGCATGCTGCCAAAGGAAAGTCCTCGAGAGCCGTGAAAAGTGTTGGGAGTGCAGCTCTGTCTGAGAAGCCTTAGTGAAGGTACTGCTTTAACACTGGTAGGCCTCTCAGGACTGCAGGGTCTCTCGCGCCTGGACCCAGGTCATGGAAGAACACGGTGTACCCAAAGTGTCAACTGCGGCTTCTGAGTGAGCTCCAGCCACATGGGTCGTTGGCCTCCACTCTGTGCATGCAGAGGGCAGGGCAACACACGGCCTGCTCCGGCGGAGAGCCAGACCTCCACCTCTGGAAACCAGTCTTGGTAACAGAGTGGGGGCCGGTGTCATGAGCAATGCATGTCACACTCCCGGCTTAGATATTAGCTGCCCTGAATCATATCCGGAGAGTAACATTGATTGTATGAACTCAAAGCTGACGACCCTTCACCTCAAGCAGAAATGTGACTTTACAACCAGTCTGATATGATGGACCCCTCTCCCGAAGCACTGCTGGGCGATTGAAAGTTCCAAAGTCGACATCGCCTGACTGAAGCACTGTGGTGACTAGGCACGTCACCTCGCGCAGAACCTCTGCTTACAAAAGGGTCCTCACAGGAGCGCCTAGTGTGTCGCATGGCTCTCTCGTAGCTGGGCAGAAGGTGCTGCTCCACAGGCTGGCTTTGCACGTAGAAACTGGATCCTGAGGGCTAAAGCATTCTTTGCCCCTTTGGAAGCAGGAGGCTTGGGGCGAGAAAACTGAACGAAAGGCACGGGGTGGCGCCCATGTTGGACACCCTGCAGGAATTGCCCGGGAGGACGAGTGAGTTTTCTCGAAAGAAACAGTGCGCCTGCCGTTCCTTGCCAGGAGCTCATGCAGCAGACTGCTTCAGCTAAGGCGAATGTCGACTGAGCGGCACACTCAAAGTAAGGGGCAGTGTTTCCATCAGCAAAGTTGGTGGTCACAAGTAGACCCGAGGCTTTCACCACTGAAGTGCTGTAATGCTGGTGTGCCTTTCACATATCTGAGGACGCTCACGTCTGCACCAGTTTCCGAGGAAAATCACTGTGTACCCAAAGTGTCATCTGTGCCTTCTGAGCAACCTCATGCCTCATGATGGTCTTTGGGCTCTACTGTTGGTATGCAGAAGGCCAGGCAGCAATGTGTTTCCTCCATCGGGGAGCCAGATAGCCACAGCATGGAAGAATCCTCAGGACGAGTTTTCTCCCTGGTCTTCTGGGCAATGCAAGGGGACCCCAGTTTGTAAACCTGAGCTGCACTGGAACAAACACCGCCATGGCAAGTGTTCTCAGAATTCATAGCTGACGTCTTCCCCTCGCATGCATCACGTCGACTTCAGATCCAGCTGGAGACATGTGCTCTCAGCCTTTGAAGACTGTCAGGCCTTTGCAAGATCCACGGTGATGTAGGTGAAACTAGATCATTCACTGGCTCACACCATTCACCTCAGGAGGACTCCTGCTTGCCAAAGTGTTTTCATGGAAGGGCACATGTGTGTGGCATGTCTCTTTCACCTGCTTGTGGACTTCAGGTACATGAGCTAGGTGTCAACCGTGAAAGTGGAGAGGGACGGGAACAGCACAATTTGCCCCAGTGACAAAGCAGAGAGATGTGTCCTCAGAGCTGCCTGAGAAACAGTCCTGTTGCCGGTCTTCTATTCACCCCAGGATTACCCTGAGAGGTAACCTGAGGCCGAGTGAATTTTCTTGGAAGAACCGGAGTGCGTGCCGTTCCTTGCTAGGTTCTCATCCCAAAGCCTTCTTGGCTAGTCATAAGGAAACTTGCCCGCGTGTTGCAAGGAAAGTCCGTGTTTTGGATGATCAGTGCTTCATGAAAAGCACTGTGGTCGCCAACTTTCTCAACCCTGCAGGAATACCCGGGGAGGAACGGAGACTTTGCCCAAAGAAACAGAGTGCTTGCAATGCCTTGCTAGGAGCACATCCAGCACAGGACTTTTATCTATGGCGAATGTCAGCCGAGCGCCAGAGTCAAAGTAAGGTGCAGTGTTTCCACCAGCAGAGTCGCAGTCAGCAGTTTCAAAGAGGCCTTCCCCACTAAAGTGCTGTAAATGCGGGTGTGCCTTTCAAAGTCTGAGGATGCGAGCGTCTGCACCGTATTCCAAGGAAGGTCCCTGTGTACCAAAAGTGGCATCTGTGCCTGCTGAGCACCATCCAGCCACATGGGTCTTTGGACTCTACTGTTTTGTATGCAGGAGGCTGGGCAACAACGTTTTTCCTCCATGGGAGAGCTAGATTTGGAGAGCTTAGAGGAAGCCTGAAGAACACGTTGATACCGGGGCTTCTGGGCAATGCAAGGGGGCCTCATTTTGTAACCCTGAGCTGCTTTTGGAAAACCACCGTGCTTACACGGTGAGTTCTCGGACTTCATACCTGACCTCTTGCTCCCTGAAGCAGCACCAGGACTTTACCTCTAGAGGGAGAAATAGGCAGTCGTCCTCTGAAGGTGGCTCGGCCTTCGGGAGATGTACCATGACCTAGGCGAAACGAAGGCGTTCACTGGCTCGCGCAATTTACTTCAGGAGGAACACTGGCTTTCCAAAGCGCTTTCAGCGAAGAAGTACAGTATGTGACACGGGCCTCCTTTGGTTCCCGGAACGTCAACTACATGAGCTGTGTGGCAACCGTGAAAAGGAGGCCGGACGAGGAAAGCGAAATCTGTCCCGTTGGCAACCCGGAGAGCTGGGTGCTCAGAGCTGCCTGAAAAAGGGTCCTGTTGCCCGTCTTGTACTCACCGTAGGAGTTCCCGGGGAGGCAAAGTGAGGAAGAGTGAGTTTTCTCGCAAGAACGAGGGGGTGTGTGCAGTTCCTCGCTAGGAGCTCATCCCAAAGCCTTCTTGGCTAGTGGTTCGGAAACCTGCCCGCATGCTGCCAAAGGAAAGTCCTCGAGAGCCGTGAAAAGTGTTGGGAGTGCAGCTCTGTCTGAGAAGCCTTAGTGAAGGTACTGCTTTAACACTGGTAGGCCTCTCAGGACTGCAGGGTCTCTCGCGCCTGGACCCAGGTCATGGAAGAACACGGTGTACCCAAAGTGTCAACTGCGGCTTCTGAGTGAGCTCCAGCCACATGGGTCGTTGGCCTCCACTCTGTGCATGCAGAGGGCAGGGCAACACACGGTCTGCTCCGGCGGAGAGCCAGACCTCCACCTCTGGAAACCAGTCTTGGTAACAGAGTGGGGGCCGGTGTCATGAGCAATGCATGTCACACTCCCGGCTTAGATATTAGCTGCCCTGAATCATATCCGGAGAGTAACATTGATTGTATGAACTCAAAGCTGACGACCCTTCACCTCAAGCAGAAATGTGACTTTACAACCAGTCTGATATGATGGACCCCTCTCCCGAAGCACTGCTGGGCGATTGAAAGTTCCAAAGTCGACATCGCCTGACTGAAGCACTGTGGTGACTAGGCACGTCACCTCGCGCAGAACCTCTGCTTACAAAAGGGTCCTCACAGGAGCGCCTAGTGTGTCGCATGGCTCTCTCGTAGCTGGGCAGAAGGTGCTGCTCCACAGGCTGGCTTTGCACGTAGAAACTGGATCCTGAGGGCTAAAGCATTCTTTGCCCCTTTGGAAGCAGGAGGCTTGGGGCGAGAAAACTGAACGAAAGGCACGGGGTGGCGCCCATGTTGGACACCCTGCAGGAATTGCCCGGGAGGACGAGTGAGTTTTCTCGAAAGAAACAGTGCGCCTGCCGTTCCTTGCCAGGAGCTCATGCAGCAGACTGCTTCAGCTAAGGCGAATGTCGACTGAGCGGCACACTCAAAGTAAGGGGCAGTGTTTCCATCAGCAAAGTTGGTGGTCACAAGTAGACCCGAGGCTTTCACCACTGAAGTGCTGTAATGCTGGTGTGCCTTTCACATATCTGAGGACGCTCACGTCTGCACCAGTTTCCGAGGAAAATCACTGTGTACCCAAAGTGTCATCTGTGCCTTCTGAGCAACCTCATGCCTCATGATGGTCTTTGGGCTCTACTGTTGGTATGCAGAAGGCCAGGCAGCAATGTGTTTCCTCCATCGGGGAGCCAGATAGCCACAGCATGGAAGAATCCTCAGGACGAGTTTTCTCCCTGGTCTTCTGGGCAATGCAAGGGGACCCCAGTTTGTAAACCTGAGCTGCACTGGAACAAACACCGCCATGGCAAGTGTTCTCAGAATTCATAGCTGACGTCTTCCCCTCGCATGCATCACGTCGACTTCAGATCCAGCTGGAGACATGTGCTCTCAGCCTTTGAAGACTGTCAGGCCTTTGCAAGATCCACGGTGATGTAGGTGAAACTAGATCATTCACTGGCTCACACCATTCACCTCAGGAGGACTCCTGCTTGCCAAAGTGTTTTCATGGAAGGGCACATGTGTGTGGCATGTCTCTTTCACCTGCTTGTGGACTTCAGGTACATGAGCTAGGTGTCAACCGTGAAAGTGGAGAGGGACGGGAACAGCACAATTTGCCCCAGTGACAAAGCAGAGAGATGTGTCCTCAGAGCTGCCTGAGAAACAGTCCTGTTGCCGGTCTTCTATTCACCCCAGGATTACCCTGAGAGGTAACCTGAGGCCGAGTGAATTTTCTTGGAAGAACCGGAGTGCGTGCCGTTCCTTGCTAGGTTCTCATCCCAAAGCCTTCTTGGCTAGTCATAAGGAAACTTGCCCGCGTGTTGCAAGGAAAGTCCGTGTTTTGGATGATCAGTGCTTCATGAAAAGCACTGTGGTCGCCAACTTTCTCAACCCTGCAGGAATACCCGGGGAGGAACGGAGACTTTGCCCAAAGAAACAGAGTGCTTGCAATGCCTTGCTAGGAGCACATCCAGCACAGGACTTTTATCTATGGCGAATGTCAGCCGAGCGCCAGAGTCAAAGTAAGGTGCAGTGTTTCCACCAGCAGAGTCGCAGTCAGCAGTTTCAAAGAGGCCTTCCCCACTAAAGTGCTGTAAATGCGGGTGTGCCTTTCAAAGTCTGAGGATGCGAGCGTCTGCACCGTATTCCAAGGAAGGTCCCTGTGTACCAAAAGTGGCATCTGTGCCTGCTGAGCACCATCCAGCCACATGGGTCTTTGGACTCTACTGTTTTGTATGCAGGAGGCTGGGCAACAACGTTTTTCCTCCATGGGAGAGCTAGATTTGGAGAGCTTAGAGGAAGCCTGAAGAACACGTTGATACCGGGGCTTCTGGGCAATGCAAGGGGGCCTCATTTTGTAACCCTGAGCTGCTTTTGGAAAACCACCGTGCTTACACGGTGAGTTCTCGGACTTCATACCTGACCTCTTGCTCCCTGAAGCAGCACCAGGACTTTACCTCTAGAGGGAGAAATAGGCAGTCGTCCTCTGAAGGTGGCTAGGCCTTCGGGAGATGTACCATGACCTAGGCGAAACGAAGGCGTTCACTGGCTCGCGCAATTTACTTCAGGAGGAACACTGGCTTTCCAAAGCGCTTTCAGCGAAGAAGTACAGTATGTGACACGGGCCTCCTTTGGTTCCCGGAACGTCAACTACATGAGCTGTGTGGCAACCGTGAAAAGGAGGCCGGACGAGGAAAGCGAAATCTGTCCCGTTGGCAACCCGGAGAGCTGGGTGCTCAGAGCTGCCTGAAAAAGGGTCCTGTTGCCCGTCTTGTACTCACCGTAGGAGTTCCCGGGGAGGCAAAGTGAGGAAGAGTGAGTTTTCTCGCAAGAACGAGGGGGTGTGTGCAGTTCCTCGCTAGGAGCTCATCCCAAAGCCTTCTTGGCTAGTGGTTCGGAAACCTGCCCGCATGCTGCCAAAGGAAAGTCCTCGAGAGCCGTGAAAAGTGTTGGGAGTGCAGCTCTGTCTGAGAAGCCTTAGTGAAGGTACTGCTTTAACACTGGTAGGCCTCTCAGGACTGCAGGGTCTCTCGCGCCTGGACCCAGGTCATGGAAGAACACGGTGTACCCAAAGTGTCAACTGCGGCTTCTGAGTGAGCTCCAGCCACATGGGTCGTTGGCCTCCACTCTGTGCATGCAGAGGGCAGGGCAACACACGGCCTGCTCCGGCGGAGAGCCAGACCTCCACCTCTGGAAACCAGTCTTGGTAACAGAGTGGGGGCCGGTGTCATGAGCAATGCATGTCACACTCCCGGCTTAGATATTAGCTGCCCTGAATCATATCCGGAGAGTAACATTGATTGTATGAACTCAAAGCTGACGACCCTTCACCTCAAGCAGAAATGTGACTTTACAACCAGTCTGATATGATGGACCCCTCTCCCGAAGCACTGCTGGGCGATTGAAAGTTCCAAAGTCGACATCGCCTGACTGAAGCACTGTGGTGACTAGGCACGTCACCTCGCGCAGAACCTCTGCTTACAAAAGGGTCCTCACAGGAGCGCCTAGTGTGTCGCATGGCTCTCTCGTAGCTGGGCAGAAGGTGCTGCTCCACAGGCTGGCTTTGCACGTAGAAACTGGATCCTGAGGGCTAAAGCATTCTTTGCCCCTTTGGAAGCAGGAGGCTTGGGGCGAGAAAACTGAACGAAAGGCACGGGGTGGCGCCCATGTTGGACACCCTGCAGGAATTGCCCGGGAGGACGAGTGAGTTTTCTCGAAAGAAACAGTGCGCCTGCCGTTCCTTGCCAGGAGCTCATGCAGCAGACTGCTTCAGCTAAGGCGAATGTCGACTGAGCGGCACACTCAAAGTAAGGGGCAGTGTTTCCATCAGCAAAGTTGGTGGTCACAAGTAGACCCGAGGCTTTCACCACTGAAGTGCTGTAATGCTGGTGTGCCTTTCACATATCTGAGGACGCTCACGTCTGCACCAGTTTCCGAGGAAAATCACTGTGTACCCAAAGTGTCATCTGTGCCTTCTGAGCAACCTCATGCCTCATGATGGTCTTTGGGCTCTACTGTTGGTATGCAGAAGGCCAGGCAGCAATGTGTTTCCTCCATCGGGGAGCCAGATAGCCACAGCATGGAAGAATCCTCAGGACGAGTTTTCTCCCTGGTCTTCTGGGCAATGCAAGGGGACCCCAGTTTGTAAACCTGAGCTGCACTGGAACAAACACCGCCATGGCAAGTGTTCTCAGAATTCATAGCTGACGTCTTCCCCTCGCATGCATCACGTCGACTTCAGATCCAGCTGGAGACATGTGCTCTCAGCCTTTGAAGACTGTCAGGCCTTTGCAAGATCCACGGTGATGTAGGTGAAACTAGATCATTCACTGGCTCACACCATTCACCTCAGGAGGACTCCTGCTTGCCAAAGTGTTTTCATGGAAGGGCACATGTGTGTGGCATGTCTCTTTCACCTGCTTGTGGACTTCAGGTACATGAGCTAGGTGTCAACCGTGAAAGTGGAGAGGGACGGGAACAGCACAATTTGCCCCAGTGACAAAGCAGAGAGATGTGTCCTCAGAGCTGCCTGAGAAACAGTCCTGTTGCCGGTCTTCTATTCACCCCAGGATTACCCTGAGAGGTAACCTGAGGCCGAGTGAATTTTCTTGGAAGAACCGGAGTGCGTGCCGTTCCTTGCTAGGTTCTCATCCCAAAGCCTTCTTGGCTAGTCATAAGGAAACTTGCCCGCGTGTTGCAAGGAAAGTCCGTGTTTTGGATGATCAGTGCTTCATGAAAAGCACTGTGGTCGCCAACTTTCTCAACCCTGCAGGAATACCCGGGGAGGAACGGAGACTTTGCCCAAAGAAACAGAGTGCTTGCAATGCCTTGCTAGGAGCACATCCAGCACAGGACTTTTATCTATGGCGAATGTCAGCCGAGCGCCAGAGTCAAAGTAAGGTGCAGTGTTTCCACCAGCAGAGTCGCAGTCAGCAGTTTCAAAGAGGCCTTCCCCACTAAAGTGCTGTAAATGCGGGTGTGCCTTTCAAAGTCTGAGGATGCGAGCGTCTGCACCGTATTCCAAGGAAGGTCCCTGTGTACCAAAAGTGGCATCTGTGCCTGCTGAGCACCATCCAGCCACATGGGTCTTTGGACTCTACTGTTTTGTATGCAGGAGGCTGGGCAACAACGTTTTTCCTCCATGGGAGAGCTAGATTTGGAGAGCTTAGAGGAAGCCTGAAGAACACGTTGATACCGGGGCTTCTGGGCAATGCAAGGGGGCCTCATTTTGTAACCCTGAGCTGCTTTTGGAAAACCACCGTGCTTACACGGTGAGTTCTCGGACTTCATACCTGACCTCTTGCTCCCTGAAGCAGCACCAGGACTTTACCTCTAGAGGGAGAAATAGGCAGTCGTCCTCTGAAGGTGGCTAGGCCTTCGGGAGATGTACCATGACCTAGGCGAAACGAAGGCGTTCACTGGCTCGCGCAATTTACTTCAGGAGGAACACTGGCTTTCCAAAGCGCTTTCAGCGAAGAAGTACAGTATGTGACACGGGCCTCCTTTGGTTCCCGGAACGTCAACTACATGAGCTGTGTGGCAACCGTGAAAAGGAGGCCGGACGAGGAAAGCGAAATCTGTCCCGTTGGCAACCCGGAGAGCTGGGTGCTCAGAGCTGCCTGAAAAAGGGTCCTGTTGCCCGTCTTGTACTCACCGTAGGAGTTCCCGGGGAGGCAAAGTGAGGAAGAGTGAGTTTTCTCGCAAGAACGAGGGGGTGTGTGCAGTTCCTCGCTAGGAGCTCATCCCAAAGCCTTCTTGGCTAGTGGTTCGGAAACCTGCCCGCATGCTGCCAAAGGAAAGTCCTCGAGAGCCGTGAAAAGTGTTGGGAGTGCAGCTCTGTCTGAGAAGCCTTAGTGAAGGTACTGCTTTAACACTGGTAGGCCTCTCAGGACTGCAGGGTCTCTCGCGCCTGGACCCAGGTCATGGAAGAACACGGTGTACCCAAAGTGTCAACTGCGGCTTCTGAGTGAGCTCCAGCCACATGGGTCGTTGGCCTCCACTCTGTGCATGCAGAGGGCAGGGCAACACACGGCCTGCTCCGGCGGAGAGCCAGACCTCCACCTCTGGAAACCAGTCTTGGTAACAGAGTGGGGGCCGGTGTCATGAGCAATGCATGTCACACTCCCGGCTTAGATATTAGCTGCCCTGAATCATATCCGGAGAGTAACATTGATTGTATGAACTCAAAGCTGACGACCCTTCACCTCAAGCAGAAATGTGACTTTACAACCAGTCTGATATGATGGACCCCTCTCCCGAAGCACTGCTGGGCGATTGAAAGTTCCAAAGTCGACATCGCCTGACTGAAGCACTGTGGTGACTAGGCACGTCACCTCGCGCAGAACCTCTGCTTACAAAAGGGTCCTCACAGGAGCGCCTAGTGTGTCGCATGGCTCTCTCGTAGCTGGGCAGAAGGTGCTGCTCCACAGGCTGGCTTTGCACGTAGAAACTGGATCCTGAGGGCTAAAGCATTCTTTGCCCCTTTGGAAGCAGGAGGCTTGGGGCGAGAAAACTGAACGAAAGGCACGGGGTGGCGCCCATGTTGGACACCCTGCAGGAATTGCCCGGGAGGACGAGTGAGTTTTCTCGAAAGAAACAGTGCGCCTGCCGTTCCTTGCCAGGAGCTCATGCAGCAGACTGCTTCAGCTAAGGCGAATGTCGACTGAGCGGCACACTCAAAGTAAGGGGCAGTGTTTCCATCAGCAAAGTTGGTGGTCACAAGTAGACCCGAGGCTTTCACCACTGAAGTGCTGTAATGCTGGTGTGCCTTTCACATATCTGAGGACGCTCACGTCTGCACCAGTTTCCGAGGAAAATCACTGTGTACCCAAAGTGTCATCTGTGCCTTCTGAGCAACCTCATGCCTCATGATGGTCTTTGGGCTCTACTGTTGGTATGCAGAAGGCCAGGCAGCAATGTGTTTCCTCCATCGGGGAGCCAGATAGCCACAGCATGGAAGAATCCTCAGGACGAGTTTTCTCCCTGGTCTTCTGGGCAATGCAAGGGGACCCCAGTTTGTAAACCTGAGCTGCACTGGAACAAACACCGCCATGGCAAGTGTTCTCAGAATTCATAGCTGACGTCTTCCCCTCGCATGCATCACGTCGACTTCAGATCCAGCTGGAGACATGTGCTCTCAGCCTTTGAAGACTGTCAGGCCTTTGCAAGATCCACGGTGATGTAGGTGAAACTAGATCATTCACTGGCTCACACCATTCACCTCAGGAGGACTCCTGCTTGCCAAAGTGTTTTCATGGAAGGGCACATGTGTGTGGCATGTCTCTTTCACCTGCTTGTGGACTTCAGGTACATGAGCTAGGTGTCAACCGTGAAAGTGGAGAGGGACGGGAACAGCACAATTTGCCCCAGTGACAAAGCAGAGAGATGTGTCCTCAGAGCTGCCTGAGAAACAGTCCTGTTGCCGGTCTTCTATTCACCCCAGGATTACCCTGAGAGGTAACCTGAGGCCGAGTGAATTTTCTTGGAAGAACCGGAGTGCGTGCCGTTCCTTGCTAGGTTCTCATCCCAAAGCCTTCTTGGCTAGTCATAAGGAAACTTGCCCGCGTGTTGCAAGGAAAGTCCGTGTTTTGGATGATCAGTGCTTCATGAAAAGCACTGTGGTCGCCAACTTTCTCAACCCTGCAGGAATACCCGGGGAGGAACGGAGACTTTGCCCAAAGAAACAGAGTGCTTGCAATGCCTTGCTAGGAGCACATCCAGCACAGGACTTTTATCTATGGCGAATGTCAGCCGAGCGCCAGAGTCAAAGTAAGGTGCAGTGTTTCCACCAGCAGAGTCGCAGTCAGCAGTTTCAAAGAGGCCTTCCCCACTAAAGTGCTGTAAATGCGGGTGTGCCTTTCAAAGTCTGAGGATGCGAGCGTCTGCACCGTATTCCAAGGAAGGTCCCTGTGTACCAAAAGTGGCATCTGTGCCTGCTGAGCACCATCCAGCCACATGGGTCTTTGGACTCTACTGTTTTGTATGCAGGAGGCTGGGCAACAACGTTTTTCCTCCATGGGAGAGCTAGATTTGGAGAGCTTAGAGGAAGCCTGAAGAACACGTTGATACCGGGGCTTCTGGGCAATGCAAGGGGGCCTCATTTTGTAACCCTGAGCTGCTTTTGGAAAACCACCGTGCTTACACGGTGAGTTCTCGGACTTCATACCTGACCTCTTGCTCCCTGAAGCAGCACCAGGACTTTACCTCTAGAGGGAGAAATAGGCAGTCGTCCTCTGAAGGTGGCTAGGCCTTCGGGAGATGTACCATGACCTAGGCGAAACGAAGGCGTTCACTGGCTCGCGCAATTTACTTCAGGAGGAACACTGGCTTTCCAAAGCGCTTTCAGCGAAGAAGTACAGTATGTGACACGGGCCTCCTTTGGTTCCCGGAACGTCAACTACATGAGCTGTGTGGCAACCGTGAAAAGGAGGCCGGACGAGGAAAGCGAAATCTGTCCCGTTGGCAACCCGGAGAGCTGGGTGCTCAGAGCTGCCTGAAAAAGGGTCCTGTTGCCCGTCTTGTACTCACCGTAGGAGTTCCCGGGGAGGCAAAGTGAGGAAGAGTGAGTTTTCTCGCAAGAACGAGGGGGTGTGTGCAGTTCCTCGCTAGGAGCTCATCCCAAAGCCTTCTTGGCTAGTGGTTCGGAAACCTGCCCGCATGCTGCCAAAGGAAAGTCCTCGAGAGCCGTGAAAAGTGTTGGGAGTGCAGCTCTGTCTGAGAAGCCTTAGTGAAGGTACTGCTTTAACACTGGTAGGCCTCTCAGGACTGCAGGGTCTCTCGCGCCTGGACCCAGGTCATGGAAGAACACGGTGTACCCAAAGTGTCAACTGCGGCTTCTGAGTGAGCTCCAGCCACATGGGTCGTTGGCCTCCACTCTGTGCATGCAGAGGGCAGGGCAACACACGGCCTGCTCCGGCGGAGAGCCAGACCTCCACCTCTGGAAACCAGTCTTGGTAACAGAGTGGGGGCCGGTGTCATGAGCAATGCATGTCACACTCCCGGCTTAGATATTAGCTGCCCTGAATCATATCCGGAGAGTAACATTGATTGTATGAACTCAAAGCTGACGACCCTTCACCTCAAGCAGAAATGTGACTTTACAACCAGTCTGATATGATGGACCCCTCTCCCGAAGCACTGCTGGGCGATTGAAAGTTCCAAAGTCGACATCGCCTGACTGAAGCACTGTGGTGACTAGGCACGTCACCTCGCGCAGAACCTCTGCTTACAAAAGGGTCCTCACAGGAGCGCCTAGTGTGTCGCATGGCTCTCTCGTAGCTGGGCAGAAGGTGCTGCTCCACAGGCTGGCTTTGCACGTAGAAACTGGATCCTGAGGGCTAAAGCATTCTTTGCCCCTTTGGAAGCAGGAGGCTTGGGGCGAGAAAACTGAACGAAAGGCACGGGGTGGCGCCCATGTTGGACACCCTGCAGGAATTGCCCGGGAGGACGAGTGAGTTTTCTCGAAAGAAACAGTGCGCCTGCCGTTCCTTGCCAGGAGCTCATGCAGCAGACTGCTTCAGCTAAGGCGAATGTCGACTGAGCGGCACACTCAAAGTAAGGGGCAGTGTTTCCATCAGCAAAGTTGGTGGTCACAAGTAGACCCGAGGCTTTCACCACTGAAGTGCTGTAATGCTGGTGTGCCTTTCACATATCTGAGGACGCTCACGTCTGCACCAGTTTCCGAGGAAAATCACTGTGTACCCAAAGTGTCATCTGTGCCTTCTGAGCAACCTCATGCCTCATGATGGTCTTTGGGCTCTACTGTTGGTATGCAGAAGGCCAGGCAGCAATGTGTTTCCTCCATCGGGGAGCCAGATAGCCACAGCATGGAAGAATCCTCAGGACGAGTTTTCTCCTGGTCTTCTGGGCAATGCAAGGGGACCCCAGTTTGTAAACCTGAGCTGCACTGGAACAAACACCGCCATGGCAAGTGTTCTCAGAATTCATAGCTGACGTCTTCCCCTCGCATGCATCACGTCGACTTCAGATCCAGCTGGAGACATGTGCTCTCAGCCTTTGAAGACTGTCAGGCCTTTGCAAGATCCACGGTGATGTAGGTGAAACTAGATCATTCACTGGCTCACACCATTCACCTCAGGAGGACTCCTGCTTGCCAAAGTGTTTTCATGGAAGGGCACATGTGTGTGGCATGTCTCTTTCACCTGCTTGTGGACTTCAGGTACATGAGCTAGGTGTCAACCGTGAAAGTGGAGAGGGACGGGAACAGCACAATTTGCCCCAGTGACAAAGCAGAGAGATGTGTCCTCAGAGCTGCCTGAGAAACAGTCCTGTTGCCGGTCTTCTATTCACCCCAGGATTACCCTGAGAGGTAACCTGAGGCCGAGTGAATTTTCTTGGAAGAACCGGAGTGCGTGCCGTTCCTTGCTAGGTTCTCATCCCAAAGCCTTCTTGGCTAGTCATAAGGAAACTTGCCCGCGTGTTGCAAGGAAAGTCCGTGTTTTGGATGATCAGTGCTTCATGAAAAGCACTGTGGTCGCCAACTTTCTCAACCCTGCAGGAATACCCGGGGAGGAACGGAGACTTTGCCCAAAGAAACAGAGTGCTTGCAATGCCTTGCTAGGAGCACATCCAGCACAGGACTTTTATCTATGGCGAATGTCAGCCGAGCGCCAGAGTCAAAGTAAGGTGCAGTGTTTCCACCAGCAGAGTCGCAGTCAGCAGTTTCAAAGAGGCCTTCCCCACTAAAGTGCTGTAAATGCGGGTGTGCCTTTCAAAGTCTGAGGATGCGAGCGTCTGCACCGTATTCCAAGGAAGGTCCCTGTGTACCAAAAGTGGCATCTGTGCCTGCTGAGCACCATCCAGCCACATGGGTCTTTGGACTCTACTGTTTTGTATGCAGGAGGCTGGGCAACAACGTTTTTCCTCCATGGGAGAGCTAGATTTGGAGAGCTTAGAGGAAGCCTGAAGAACACGTTGATACCGGGGCTTCTGGGCAATGCAAGGGGGCCTCATTTTGTAACCCTGAGCTGCTTTTGGAAAACCACCGTGCTTACACGGTGAGTTCTCGGACTTCATACCTGACCTCTTGCTCCTGAAGCAGCACCAGGACTTTACCTCTAGAGGGAGAAATAGGCAGTCGTCCTCTGAAGGTGGCTAGGCCTTCGGGAGATGTACCATGACCTAGGCGAAACGAAGGCGTTCACTGGCTCGCGCAATTTACTTCAGGAGGAACACTGGCTTTCCAAAGCGCTTTCAGCGAAGAAGTACAGTATGTGACACGGGCCTCCTTTGGTTCCCGGAACGTCAACTACATGAGCTGTGTGGCAACCGTGAAAAGGAGGCCGGACGAGGAAAGCGAAATCTGTCCCGTTGGCAACCCGGAGAGCTGGGTGCTCAGAGCTGCCTGAAAAAGGGTCCTGTTGCCCGTCTTGTACTCACCGTAGGAGTTCCCGGGGAGGCAAAGTGAGGAAGAGTGAGTTTTCTCGCAAGAACGAGGGGGTGTGTGCAGTTCCTCGCTAGGAGCTCATCCCAAAGCCTTCTTGGCTAGTGGTTCGGAAACCTGCCCGCATGCTGCCAAAGGAAAGTCCTCGAGAGCCGTGAAAAGTGTTGGGAGTGCAGCTCTGTCTGAGAAGCCTTAGTGAAGGTACTGCTTTAACACTGGTAGGCCTCTCAGGACTGCAGGGTCTCTCGCGCCTGGACCCAGGTCATGGAAGAACACGGTGTACCCAAAGTGTCAACTGCGGCTTCTGAGTGAGCTCCAGCCACATGGGTCGTTGGCCTCCACTCTGTGCATGCAGAGGGCAGGGCAACACACGGCCTGCTCCGGCGGAGAGCCAGACCTCCACCTCTGGAAACCAGTCTTGGTAACAGAGTGGGGGCCGGTGTCATGAGCAATGCATGTCACACTCCGGCTTAGATATTAGCTGCCCTGAATCATATCCGGAGAGTAACATTGATTGTATGAACTCAAAGCTGACGACCCTTCACCTCAAGCAGAAATGTGACTTTACAACCAGTCTGATATGATGGACCCCTCTCCCGAAGCACTGCTGGGCGATTGAAAGTTCCAAAGTCGACATCGCCTGACTGAAGCACTGTGGTGACTAGGCACGTCACCTCGCGCAGAACCTCTGCTTACAAAAGGGTCCTCACAGGAGCGCCTAGTGTGTCGCATGGCTCTCTCGTAGCTGGGCAGAAGGTGCTGCTCCACAGGCTGGCTTTGCACGTAGAAACTGGATCCTGAGGGCTAAAGCATTCTTTGCCCCTTTGGAAGCAGGAGGCTTGGGGCGAGAAAACTGAACGAAAGGCACGGGGGTGGCGCCCATGTTGGACACCCTGCAGGAATTGCCGGGAGGACGAGTGAGTTTTCTCGAAAGAAACAGTGCGCCTGCCGTTCCTTGCCAGGAGCTCATGCAGCAGACTGCTTCAGCTAAGGCGAATGTCGACTGAGCGGCACACTCAAAGTAAGGGGCAGTGTTTCCATCAGCAAAGTTGGTGGTCACAAGTAGACCCGAGGCTTTCACCACTGAAGTGCTGTAATGCTGGTGTGCCTTTCACATATCTGAGGACGCTCACGTCTGCACCAGTTTCCGAGGAAAATCACTGTGTACCCAAAGTGTCATCTGTGCCTTCTGAGCAACCTCATGCCTCATGATGGTCTTTGGGCTCTACTGTTGGTATGCAGAAGGCCAGGCAGCAATGTGTTTCCTCCATCGGGGAGCCAGATAGCCACAGCATGGAAGAATCCTCAGGACGAGTTTTCTCCCTGGTCTTCTGGGCAATGCAAGGGGACCCCAGTTTGTAAACCTGAGCTGCACTGGAACAAACACCGCCATGGCAAGTGTTCTCAGAATTCATAGCTGACGTCTTCCCCTCGCATGCATCACGTCGACTTCAGATCCAGCTGGAGACATGTGCTCTCAGCCTTTGAAGACTGTCAGGCCTTTGCAAGATCCACGGTGATGTAGGTGAAACTAGATCATTCACTGGCTCACACCATTCACCTCAGGAGGACTCCTGCTTGCCAAAGTGTTTTCATGGAAGGGCACATGTGTGTGGCATGTCTCTTTCACCTGCTTGTGGACTTCAGGTACATGAGCTAGGTGTCAACCGTGAAAGTGGAGAGGGACGGGAACAGCACAATTTGCCCCAGTGACAAAGCAGAGAGATGTGTCCTCAGAGCTGCCTGAGAAACAGTCCTGTTGCCGGTCTTCTATTCACCCCAGGATTACCCTGAGAGGTAACCTGAGGCCGAGTGAATTTTCTTGGAAGAACCGGAGTGCGTGCCGTTCCTTGCTAGGTTCTCATCCCAAAGCCTTCTTGGCTAGTCATAAGGAAACTTGCCCGCGTGTTGCAAGGAAAGTCCGTGTTTTGGATGATCAGTGCTTCATGAAAAGCACTGTGGTCGCCAACTTTCTCAACCCTGCAGAATACCCGGGGAGGAACGGAGACTTTGCCCAAAGAAACAGAGTGCTTGCAATGCCTTGCTAGGAGCACATCCAGCACAGGACTTTATCTATGGCGAATGTCAGCCGAGCGCCAGAGTCAAAGTAAGGTGCAGTGTTTCCACCAGCAGAGTCGCAGTCAGCAGTTTCAAAGAGGCCTTCCCCACTAAAGTGCTGTAAATGCGGGTGTGCCTTTCAAAGTCTGAGGATGCGAGCGTCTGCACCGTATTCCAAGGAAGGTCCCTGTGTACCAAAAGTGGCATCTGTGCCTGCTGAGCACCATCCAGCCACATGGGTCTTTGGACTCTACTGTTTTGTATGCAGGAGGCTGGGCAACAACGTTTTTCCTCCATGGGAGAGCTAGATTTGGAGAGCTTAGAGGAAGCCTGAAGAACACGTTGATACCGGGGCTTCTGGGCAATGCAAGGGGGCCTCATTTTGTAACCCTGAGCTGCTTTTGGAAAACCACCGTGCTTACACGGTGAGTTCTCGGACTTCATACCTGACCTCTTGCTCCCTGAAGCAGCACCAGGACTTTACCTCTAGAGGGAGAAATAGGCAGTCGTCCTCTGAAGGTGGCTAGGCCTTCGGGAGATGTACCATGACCTAGGCGAAACGAAGGCGTTCACTGGCTCGCGCAATTTACTTCAGGAGGACACTGGCTTTCCAAAGCGCTTTCAGCGAAGAAGTACAGTATGTGACACGGGCCTCCTTTGGTTCCCGGAACGTCAACTACATGAGCTGTGTGGCAACCGTGAAAAGGAGGCCGGACGAGGAAAGCGAAATCTGTCCCGTTGGCAACCCGGAGAGCTGGGTGCTCAGAGCTGCCTGAAAAAGGGTCCTGTTGCCCGTCTTGTACTCACCGTAGGAGTTCCCGGGGAGGCAAAGTGAGGAAGAGTGAGTTTTCTCGCAAGAACGAGGGGGTGTGTGCAGTTCCTCGCTAGGAGCTCATCCCAAAGCCTTCTTGGCTAGTGGTTCGGAAACCTGCCCGCATGCTGCCAAAGGAAAGTCCTCGAGAGCCGTGAAAAGTGTTGGGAGTGCAGCTCTGTCTGAGAAGCCTTAGTGAAGGTACTGCTTTAACACTGGTAGGCCTCTCAGGACTGCAGGGTCTCTCGCGCCTGGACCCAGGTCATGGAAGAACACGGTGTACCCAAAGTGTCAACTGCGGCTTCTGAGTGAGCTCCAGCCACATGGGTCGTTGGCCTCCACTCTGTGCATGCAGAGGGCAGGGCAACACACGGCCTGCTCCGGCGGAGAGCCAGACCTCCACCTCTGGAAACCAGTCTTGGTAACAGAGTGGGGGGCCGGTGTCATGAGCAATGCATGTCACACTCCCGGCTTAGATATTAGCTGCCCTGAATCATATCCGGAGAGTAACATTGATTGTATGAACTCAAAGCTGACGACCCTTCACCTCAAGCAGAAATGTGACTTTACAACCAGTCTGATATGATGGACCCCTCTCCCGAAGCACTGCTGGGCGATTGAAAGTTCCAAAGTCGACATCGCCTGACTGAAGCACTGTGGTGACTAGGCACGTCACCTCGCGCAGAACCTCTGCTTACAAAAGGGTCCTCACAGGAGCGCCTAGTGTGTCGCATGGCTCTCTCGTAGCTGGGCAGAAGGTGCTGCTCCACAGGCTGGCTTTGCACGTAGAAACTGGATCCTGAGGGCTAAAGCATTCTTTGCCCCTTTGGAAGCAGGAGGCTTGGGGCGAGAAAACTGAACGAAAGGCACGGGGTGGCGCCCATGTTGGACACCCTGCAGGAATTGCCCGGGAGGACGAGTGAGTTTTCTCGAAAGAAACAGTGCGCCTGCCGTTCCTTGCCAGGAGCTCATGCAGCAGACTGCTTCAGCTAAGGCGAATGTCGACTGAGCGGCACACTCAAAGTAAGGGGCAGTGTTTCCATCAGCAAAGTTGGTGGTCACAAGTAGACCCGAGGCTTTCACCACTGAAGTGCTGTAATGCTGGTGTGCCTTTCACATATCTGAGGACGCTCACGTCTGCACCAGTTTCCGAGGAAAATCACTGTGTACCCAAAGTGTCATCTGTGCCTTCTGAGCAACCTCATGCCTCATGATGGTCTTTGGGCTCTACTGTTGGTATGCAGAAGGCCAGGCAGCAATTGTGTTTCCTCCATCGGGGAGCCAGATAGCCACAGCATGGAAGAATCCTCAGGACGAGTTTTCTCCCTGGTCTTCTGGGCAATGCAAGGGGACCCCAGTTTGTAAACCTGAGCTGCACTGGAACAAACACCGCCATGGCAAGTGTTCTCAGAATTCATAGCTGACGTCTTCCCCTCGCATGCATCACGTCGACTTCAGATCCAGCTGGAGACATGTGCTCTCAGCGAAGACTGTCAGGCCTTTGCAAGATCCACGGTGATGTAGGTGAAACTAGATCATTCACTGGCTCACACCATTCACCTCAGGAGGACTCCTGCTTGCCAAAGTGTTTTCATGGAAGGGCACATGTGTGTGGCATGTCTCTTTCACCTGCTTGTGGACTTCAGGTACATGAGCTAGGTGTCAACCGTGAAAGTGGAGAGGGACGGGAACAGCACAATTTGCCCCAGTGACAAAGCAGAGAGATGTGTCCTCAGAGCTGCCTGAGAAACAGTCCTGTTGCCGGTCTTCTATTCACCCCAGGATTACCCTGAGAGGTAACCTGAGGCCGAGTGAATTTTCTTGAAGAACGGAGTGCGTGCCGTTCCTTGCTAGGTTCTCATCCCAAAGCCTTCTTGGCTAGTCATAAGGAAACTTGCCCGCGTGTTGCAAGGAAAGTCCGTGTTTTGGATGATCAGTGCTTCATGAAAAGCACTGTGGTCGCCAACTTTCTCAACCCTGCAGGAATACCCGGGGAGGAACGGAGACTTTGCCCAAAGAAACAGAGTGCTTGCAATGCCTTGCTAGGAGCACATCCAGCACAGGACTTTTATCTATGGCGAATGTCAGCCGAGCGCCAGAGTCAAAGTAAGGTGCAGTGTTTCCACCAGCAGAGTCGCAGTCAGCAGTTTCAAAGAGCCTTCCCCACTAAAGTGCTGTAAATGCGGGTGTGCCTTTCAAAGTCTGAGGATGCGAGCGTCTGCACCGTATTCCAAGGAAGGTCCCTGTGTACCAAAAGTGGCATCTGTGCCTGCTGAGCACCATCCAGCCACATGGGTCTTTGGACTCTACTGTTTTGTATGCAGGAGGCTGGGCAACAACGTTTTTCCTCCATGGGAGAGCTAGATTTGGAGAGCTTAGAGGAAGCCTGAGAACACGTTGATACCGGGGCTTCTGGCAATGCAAGGGGGCCTCATTTTGTAACCCTGAGCTGCTTTTGGAAAACCACCGTGCTTACACGGTGAGTTCTCGGACTTCATACCTGACCTCTTGCTCCCTGAAGCAGCACCAGGACTTTACCTCTAGAGGGAGAAATAGGCAGTCGTCCTCTGAAGGTGGCTAGGCCTTCGGGAGATGTACCATGACCTAGGCGAAACGAAGGCGTTCACTGGCTCGCGCAATTTACTTCAGGAGGAACACTGGCTTTCCAAAGCGCTTTCAGCGAAGAAGTACAGTATGTGACACGGGCCTCCTTTGGTTCCCGGAACGTCAACTACATGAGCTGTGTGGCAACCGTGAAAAGGAGGCCGGACGAGGAAAGCGAAATCTGTCCCGTTGGCAACCCGGAGAGCTGGGTGCTCAGAGCTGCCTGAAAAAAGGGTCCTGTTGCCCGTCTTGTACTCACCGTAGGAGTTCCCGGGGAGGCAAAGTGAGGAAGAGTGAGTTTTCTCGCAAGAACGAGGGGGTGTGTGCAGTTCCTCGCTAGGAGCTCATCCCAAAGCCTTCTTGGCTAGTGGTTCGGAAACCTGCCCGCATGCTGCAAAGGAAAGTCCTCGAGAGCCGTGAAAAGTGTTGGGAGTGCAGCTCTGTCTGAGAAGCCTTAGTGAAGGTACTGCTTTAACACTGGTAGGCCTCTCAGGACTGCAGGGTCTCTCGCGCCTGGACCCAGGTCATGGAAGAAACACGGTGTACCCAAAGTGTCAACTGCGGCTTCTGAGTGAGCTCCAGCCACATGGGTCGTTGGCCTCCACTCTGTGCATGCAGAGGGCAGGGCAACACACGGCCTGCTCCGGCGGAGAGCCAGACCTCCACCTCTGGAAACCAGTCTTGGTAACAGAGTGGGGGCCGGTGTCATGAGCAATGCATGTCACACTCCCGGCTTAGATATTAGCTGCCCTGAATCATATCCGGAGAGTAACATTGATTGTATGAACTCAAAGCTGACGACCCTTCACCTCAAGCAGAAATGTGACTTTACAACCAGTCTGATATGATGGACCCCTCTCCGAAGCACTGCTGGGCGATTGAAAGTTCCAAAGTCGACATCGCCTGACTGAAGCACTGTGGTGACTAGGCACGTCACCTCGCGCAGAACCTCTGCTTACAAAAGGGTCCTCACAGGAGCGCCTAGTGTGTCGCATGGCTCTCTCGTAGCTGGGCAGAAGGTGCTGCTCCACAGGCTGGCTTTGCACGTAGAAACTGGATCCTGAGGGCTAAAGCATTCTTTGCCCCTTTGGAAGCAGGAGGCTTGGGGCGAGAAAACTGAACGAAAGGCACGGGGTGGCGCCCATGTTGGACACCCTGCAGGAATTGCCCGGGAGGACGAGTGAGTTTTCTCGAAAGAAACAGTGCGCCTGCCGTTCCTTGCCAGGAGCTCATGCAGCAGACTGCTTCAGCTAAGGCGAATGTCGACTGAGCGGCACACTCAAAGTAAGGGGCAGTGTTTCCATCAGCAAAGTTGGTGGTCACAAGTAGACCCGAGGCTTTCACCACTGAAGTGCTGTAATGCTGGTGTGCCTTTCACATATCTGAGGACGCTCACGTCTGCACCAGTTTCCGAGGAAAATCACTGTGTACCCAAAGTGTCATCTGTGCCTTCTGAGCAACCTCATGCCTCATGATGGTCTCTTGGGCTCTACTGTTGGTATGCAGAAGGCCAGGCAGCAATGTGTTTCCTCCATCGGGGAGCCAGATAGCCACAGCATGGAAGAATCCTCAGGACGAGTTTTCTCCCTGGTCTTCTGGGCAATGCAAGGGACCCCAGTTTGTAAACCTGAGCTGCACTGGAACAAACACCGCCATGGCAAGTGTTCTCAGAATTCATAGCTGACGTCTTCCCCTCGCATGCATCACGTCGACTTCAGATCCAGCTGGAGACATGTGCTCTCAGCCTTTGAAGACTGTCAGCCTTTGCAAGATCCACGGTGATGTAGGTGAAACTAGATCATTCACTGGCTCACACCATTCACCTCAGGAGGACTCCTGCTTGCCAAAGTGTTTTCATGGAAGGGCACATGTGTGTGGCATGTCTCTTTCACCTGCTTGTGGACTTCAGGTACATGAGCTAGGTGTCACCGTGAAAGTGGAGAGGGACGGGAACAGCACAATTTGCCCCAGTGACAAAGCAGAGAGATGTGTCCTCAGAGCTGCCTGAGAAACAGTCCTGTTGCCGGTCTTCTATTCACCCCAGGATTACCCTGAGAGGTAACCTGAGGCCGAGTGAATTTTCTTGGAAGAACCGGAGTGCGTGCCGTTCCTTGCTAGGTTCTCATCCCAAAGCCTTCTTGGCTAGTCATAAGGAAACTTGCCCGCGTGTTGCAAGGAAAGTCCGTGTTTTGGATGATCAGTGCTTCATGAAAAGCACTGTGGTCGCCAACTTTCTCAACCCTGCAGGAATACCCGGGAGGAACGGAGACTTTGCCCAAAGAAACAGAGTGCTTGCAATGCCTTGCTAGGAGCACATCCAGCACAGGACTTTTATCTATGGCGAATGTCAGCCGAGCGCCAGAGTCAAAGTAAGGTGCAGTGTTTTCCACCAGCAGAGTCGCAGTCAGCAGTTTCAAAGAGGCCTTCCCACTAAAGTGCTGTAAATGCGGGTGTGCCTTTCAAAGTCTGAGGATGCGAGCGTCTGCACCGTATTCCAAGGAAGGTCCCTGTGTACCAAAAGTGGCATCTGTGCCTGCTGAGCACCATCCAGCCACATGGGTCTTTGGACTCTACTGTTTTGTATGCAGGAGGCTGGG
>NW_026871849.1:0-34963 GCF_028564815.1 Eubalaena glacialis | reverse complement strand
CCACACTTGAGGAGAGAGGAGTTAGCTTCACACCCTTGATGGACAGCTGAGTGGCTATATAAATTGTTTAGAAGCTTTCTGCATAGGAGATTTCTATTTAACACCATTCATCAAAAACTATGTAATTTATTTTTACCAGTTTGGACACGTGAATAATTATTATAAACTTTTGGTTATAATCCAGCACTACATTATTAGACTGCTTAGTTAATTCTTGCTTTGGCTGTTGAGAGATTTTTGCATTTGCTCCTGTTTTCATTTTACATAATTTTTCTTTTGTGGGTTTTTAAAATTTTTGGTACTTCTTTACTTTCTGATATTTTAAGATTATCCTGCTTCATATATTTACTGTCTCAGTCCTAGCATCAGCCCTTTCTTCAAAGAGCCCTTGTTCCGTTTATTAGAGAATGGTATTAAAAACTTACATGTGGGAGCTAAATATGCTCAGCTGACAGTGCGTGGAAATATATGCATGTATCCCAGCCTATGCATATACACATAATTATAAAGATTTCCATGTGGAACTATGTGTAGGCTAAAGATAGTTTATACTGCTATCTCCAACCGGATCTGTTATGACATGGATATTGTAACCTTCTCCCTTTGTTTGACTGTAACATCCCACTCCAGTGGTAGGAAACCTGGCTTCCACCATTTGTCATTTATTAAATTCAGTGCTTGTTCCATTCAATTACTGATATAGTAGTTTCAGTATTATTAGCTACTACCCCTCATGGAAAGAACATAGAGTCCACTGTGTATGTATGGTACATTTTGTCTTTGGCCTACAGGTTCTGTATATTTCCAAAGTTAACTTAGGTCAGCCCATTTGTCCCACTACCAACAGTGAGTTTTTTCATACATTTCTGAATCAGTTAGATTCTTTGTTACATTCTGTATTCCAGTCTTTGACACTCCCATATCCTAAGTAGCTAAGTTTGAATAGATTGTAATTTACTTGTTGGGTTGTAAAAATCTGTGGGTGTAGACAAATGCATAGTGACAGGTATTCACCACTAAAGTATCATGTGGACTATTTCAACCACATATTCCATACGCTGTTTACCATGTCAGTTTTGCCTTTTCTAGAATGTCATATAAATGAGGCCATACAGTGTGTAGCACTTCAAACTGGATTCTTTCACTTAGCAATGTAAGTGTTAGATGTATCTTTTTTTTTTTTGCACGGGTTGATGGTCCATTCCTTTATATCTCTGAATACTATTGCATTGCATGTATATTAGAGGAAAAATAATTTTCCCTCTACCCTTCTATGTTCTTTATTGAGATCTCCCTTGTAATGAAAAAGAGATAAACTAGAGAAAACAATCAGAAGTTTAATATATACCATGCATACCTCCTGTATACTTGAAAGATACCCAGGAAAACTGAGTCACTCCCTGAAATGGCCCAAGCCGTTACCTTAAATGCTATCTTCCACTGAGAACAAAAGAAAGATATTAGGGAATGGAGGAAGCCATTTAAGGTTGGTTATTAGGCAAAGCACAGTAAAGAAGGGTATGGTTGTTACACAGATTTACATCCAGGCCTATTTCGTTGACAAGGTTTTTTTTTTAAAAAAAAAACATTTATTTATTTGGCTGCGCTGGGTCTCAGTTGCGGCCTGTGGAATCTTTAGTTGCGGCATGTGGGCTCTTAATTGCAGCTTGCGGGATCTAGTTCCCTGACCAGGGCTTGAACCCTGGTCCCCTGCATTGGGAGCATGGAGTGTTAACCACTGGACCAGCAGGGAAGTCCCAACAAGCTTTTCTTGATACTTAGTCATCATTCAATTCCTGGTCCAGAGAGGGACATACCCTTACAAATGGAGATATCCTTCATAAATATAAATTTACCTCCTAATAGGGCATTTTCTACTTGGTTTTGAAAGATTCTCTTGAGTCTGCTGTTTCTTAATCAGTGCAAAATAATCCTTTTGTCAAATGGGCATATTTTGGGGTGGTGTATTCTTCTCCCCTTGACATGTATGTGCCCTAATTTGCTTATGAATTCATCTACAGAAGGACATATTGATATCTTTAAGTTTTTAGCCATTATGAATAGAGCTGCTGTGCATTACTTGATGCTAGTTTTGGTTTGAACACAGTTTTTCAAAGCAGTTGTCTAAATACAAGAGGTACACTTCTTGGATCCTAAGGTGAGACTTTTTAGATTTGGAAAAAACTGCCAAACTGTCTTCCGAAGTTGGTTGTGCATGCATTCCACCAGCGTCTTGAGTATATTCTTGTATGCTTATTTACTGCCTGTTTATCTTCTTGGGCCAGGTGTGTGTTTCAATCTTTACCAAATTTTAATGGCGTTGTTGGCATAATTTGAGTACAAATCCTTTATCAGATATGTGTTTTGGAAATAGTTTCTTGCAGTTTGTGGTTTGTCTTCCGGTTTTCTGAATAAGGTCACCAGATCCAAAATCATGTAGATTATCTTTTTTTTTTCTAGGATTTTTATAGTTTGGTAATTTAAATTTGTCTATGGGCAATTTTGAGTGAATTTTGGTTTAAGTTGTAAAGTTTGTGTTTACATTCATTTCATTACATATGGTTTGTAATGAATTGCTCCTTAACCATCTTTTGAGAAGATACAGTGAGATACTTGGCTCCATTTCAGTTTGGATTTCCAAACTTTAGTATATACAGCAGAACTGCCTTCCGGATGAGGCCCCTGGGTTTGTGAGTGCGGCGCTCCCGGCACTTCTCTGACGTCCCACAGGGGGCGCCGAACCCACCTGTCTGACCCTGGGGGCACAGGTGCACCCTGCCCACAGACTTTGCTCTGTGACAAGCAGACAGGAGCTTTGTCTCCTGTCAGGGCTTAGGTTTCTGGACCATGAGGCATTGTCCACACTGACAGCAACTGGGTTTTCTCAGGAACCACTGGTGAGGAGACTCCACAAGAGGAAAAAATGAGCAAGTGTGGAGAATCTTCCTGTGCAGCTGACTGCTGGGTGGGTGGGGTGCATCTTCAGGGGCCTCAGGAGAGAAAGGGTTTAATGTGGAATACTGTGCGCTTTTAGTTAGATTTACGTGCAGTGTAGATGGTGACCAGTGTCGTTCTTTGGAGTCTGGTGTCTAGTTTTCCTGGCACTGTTTGTTGATGGCTTTGGGTAGAATAAACATTTTAATAATAGTAATTTTTCTGATGCATGAGCATGGAATATTGTTTTCTATTGTGTCTTCAGTTTCTTTATCAATGCTTTATAGTTTTCTGAGTATACGTCTTTCATGTCCTTGGTTAAATTTATTGCTAAATAGTTTGTTCTTTTTGATGGAATTGTAAATGGGATTGTTTTCTTAATTTTTCTTGCTGGTGGTTCATTATTAGTGTATAGAAACAAAACTGATTTGTGTATATTGATTCCATATTTTGCAACTTTACTGAATTTATTTTTTAACATATTTTTTGAAGTAATGTGAAAAATTGCAATACTAAAATCTCAGTTTCTACTGCACCCCAGGTAATCCACAGGACCCAAGACATGGTAGCTACTAATATACTCTTCCCACAGTGCCTCTTAATACCATGCGGACTCCTACAAGGGAAATAAGTATCACAACTTTGGTTGAACTTGGTCTGGGTGAGTCTTGGCCCCTATAACAAAATTTGATGTCTGTCTTATCTGATTTTCTGGCATGATACTGACATGGTTGTCTAGAAAAGTAATTTACTTTCCAGTAATTTAAAATGTACAGAAAAGTTGCAATAATGGCAAAAAGTACTCCCATTTGCCACTTCACACAAAATGCTCAGTGTGTTTTGCCTAAGGAACCAGCACATAACCCCTAAATGAGGAAATCCTGGTGTCTACATTATAATTTAATACTCAGCCCCACTTCAACTTTCACCTGCTGTCCCAACTGTATGAAAATGTCTTTTTCCATCCTGATCCAGTTTTCTTTTTCTGGAACCATTACTGAGTTTCCCCCTCATTTGGACAACCTTGATGGATTTGAAGCAGACAAGATGAATATGGGATCTAGGTGGCCTTTTCTGTATGGCTTTTTCACTAAGAATGTTTTTAATGTTCATTTCTGTAACAAATATCAGCGCTACACTTTTTTTTCTTTGTCATTAAAAATACAAAACATGACTTTAGCGTTTAATTCACTTTACGTATACAGTTTTGTGGTATTAACTACCTTCATATAGTTGCACAAACAATTTAACTAACGTGTACTTCCTGTGTGCATGGCAGATACCCAGGAAATTGAGTAACACCCTGAAACGGCCCAAGACATCACCTTAAATACCCTCTTTATCTAAAAGGAAAAAAAAGGAAGGCTATAGTTGTGTCTGTCTGCATTCATTTGATTGTATATGGTTTCCAATTGATGTTGTATAACTAGTTGTGGAGAAGTCATGGGATAGGTGGCTTCATTTCAGTTTGAATTTCCAAATTTAGTGGAATCTGCAGGCTTGATACAAGGTATACAAACTTCATATTGGATCAGGACATCCCATGGTGTAACTGGTATTCATGGTTTGTTCAACAATTAAAGTTCTGTGTGATATGAGTTCATCCCGGAGTAATCCAGGTTAGTTTCTGTTATACATTTGTCCCAGGATGAAAGGACAAGAGAAATAAGGCCTAATTTATAAAAGTGCCTTCAAACTAATTGATACTGAAGTATAGTTGACCTACAATGTTGTGTTAATTTCTACTGTACAGCAAAGTGATTCATATATACATACATACATATATACATATTTTTCGTATTCTTTTCCATTATGGTTTATTACAGGGTATTGAATATAGTTCCCTGTGCTGTACAGTAAGACCTTGTTTATCCATCCTATATATAATAATTTGCATCTACTAATCCCAAACTCCCAATCCATCTCTCTCGCCTGTCTTCCCCTTGACAACCACAAGTCTGTTTTCTATATTTGAGAGTCTGTTTTTGTTCTGTAGATAGGTTCATTTGGGTCTCATTTTATAATCCACATATAAGTGATATCATATGGTATTTGTCGTTCTCTGTCTGACTTACTTCACTTTGTATGATAATCTCTAGGTCCATCCATGTAGCTGCAGATGGCATTATTTCATTCTGTTTTATGGCTGAGTAATATTCCATTGTATATATGTATCATATCTTCTATATCCATTCATCTGTTGAGGGACATTCAGGTTGCTTCCATGTCTTGGCTATTGTGAATAGTGCTGCTGTGAATGCTGGGGTGCATGTATCTTTTCAAATTATAGTTTTGTCTGGATATGTGCCCAGGAGTGGGATTGCTGGTTCATATGGTAATTCTATTTTTAGTTTTTGAGGAACCTCCGTACTGTTTTCCATAGTGGCTGCATCAATTTACATTCCCACCAGTAGTGTAGGAGGGTTCCCTTTTCTCCACACCCCCTCCAGCATTTATTTCTAGACATTTTAATGATGGCCATTCTGACCACTATGAAGTGATAACTCACTGTAGTTTTGATTTGCGTTCTCTAATAATTAGTGATGTGGAGCATCTTTTCATGTGCCTATTGGCCATCTGTATGTCTTTGCAGAAATGTCTATTTAGACCTTCTGCCTATTTTTTGATTCTTTTTTCTTTTTTGAGTTGTATGAGCTGTTTGTATATTTTAGAATTAGGCCCTTGTTGGTCGCATCATTTGCACGTATTTTCTCCCAAACAGTTAGCACAGGTTCTGGAACGACTGGATACCCACATGCAGAAGAATAAACTTGGACCCTTACCTCCCCTCACGCCATATACAAAAATCAACGCAAAATGGACCAAAGGCCTAGATGCAAGAACCAAAATGATAAAACTCGTAGAAGAAAACATGAGAGTAAATCTTCATGACCTTGGATTTGGTCATGATTTCTTAGATCTGCTACCAAAAGCACAAGCAACAAAAGATAAGATAGATGAATTGGACTTCCTCAAAATGAAAAACAGTTGTGTATAAAAGGAGCAAGGAATAAGATAATCCACCATCCAAAATGGCACAAGATGTTTGCAAACCATGTATCTGATAAAGGACTGTAGCCCACCAGCCAAGCCCCCGGTGGTCCAGTGGAGTGTCTGTGCGGCCCCTCCCGTCCTCGGTGATCAGGGGATCTCAGGCCCCACAGCACCCGAGGGGTGGACACTGGTCATCCTCTGCACCCTCAAGGAGTGAGTGCTGGATGGTTTTGAGCCCAGATGCACTCCCATTACTGCCCTCAAAGGCTGAAGCCTTCAGCATGCCTCCAGAAGGACACAGTATTTGCAAGTCTTTGAGAACCAAGAGAACCGTCTTCACTTTTCTGAAAAGGGCATCTTATTATTTCACAGCATGACCATTTTCAACCTGGCTCCCAGGGGTGCCCTCCCACTTTCTTTATTTCTCTGAAAGTGGCCATGGTGGTTTGGCTGTCCCCAATCCCCATACCAGGTGACAAGGCCAGTGGGACCAGCTCCTGGTGGTCCTTAGGTTCGTTGGAGATTAACCCAGACTCTCAGCCTGAGATTGAACGTGGATGCCCCTGTTTCTCCCCATCACCAATTCTCATCTCCTCCTCTATCTCTTTTCCTCTTTCTTTTCAGTCTCAGATTTACCAGATGGTCACCACTCACAGTTCCCACAGAGCTCAGAGATTTCTCCTTGAAGGAAAGGTTCTGGAAAATCAGAGGGATAAATAAAGAATGCTGCTGATTCCCGCCTTGTGCTGACGCCCAAGAGGATGAGGAGAGTGAGTGTTTTCTCATTAGAATTTTAAATCCTCCCAGTAATAGATCATTGGGGGGGGCATCCTGTGTCTTCCTGCTCATTCTAATAATGTCATTCCTGAATTTTAATGTGGTAAATAATTTAAATCATAAATATGCTGATGGGAGATCCATTTAAAAAATGTTAGAGGTAACTCCAAGGGGTTTACAACAAACAAGGACACAGAACCCTGTGTCCAGACGCTGGCTGAGCGATTCCTACCCTGAGCCGCAGTCCCCTGGAGGGCGGAGTGGCCATGACTCTCCTCCCGCAGGTGAGCCTACACAGGCACATCCCACGTGGGACCACTGCATCGCAGAATCTTAGAGTGGCCAATGGCAGGCAGCTGGCTAGAGATGAGGACAAGAGAAAACTGCCCAGCAGCCTGGGACAACCCCGGGGTGAGGCCTTAGTAAGGGCCAGTGTCAGATCCTCAGAGATAACTTGAAGAGACGGTTCAGGCTGTTAGGGACATCATCAGAGATGTACTTAGGGACATATTCAGAACCTTAGTTATGGACAGGATCAGGGCATTATTTAATGACAGCTTAGACTATAAGGGACAGCGTCAGGGCCTAAGTTAGAGATAACGTGAGAGCCTTAGTTAGACACAATTCAGGCTGTTACTTAGGGATATCTTCAGGGCCTTAGAGCCAGCATCATGGCCATAATTAGAACCAGTGTCAGGGCTTTAGTTAGGGCCAAAACTAGGGTGTTAATTAGGGAAAGAGTCAGGTCATTAGTTACAGGCAGTGTCAGGGTTTTAGGTAGGGACAGCGGCAAGTCCTTAGTTAAGAAGAGTGTCAGGGCCTCACTTAGGGGCAGCGTCAGGATGTTAGTTAGGGAGAGTCAGGACATTAGAATGTCAGGTTCTGAGGTAGAGACAGCATCAGGGCCTTAGTTAGGGACAGCGTCAGAGATGTACCTAGGGACATATTCAGGGCCTTAGTTATGGACAGGATCAGGGTGATACTGAGGAACACCTAAAGGTATTAGGGACATCTTCAGGGCCTCAATTAGGGATAGCATCAGGGTGTTAGTTAGGGAAAGAGTCAGGCCATTATTATAGATAGTGTCAGTGCCTTAGGTATAGAGAGTATCAGGGCCTTAGTTAAGGACAGCATCAGAGACTTACTTAAGGACATATTCAGGGCCTTAGTTATGGACAGGATTAGGGCATTACTGAGAGATACACGAGGCTATTAGGGGCAGCATCAGGGTGTTAGGGAAAGAGTCGGCCATTGTTATAGACAGTGTCAGTGCCTCAGGTAGAGACATCATCACAGCTTTAGGAAGAGGGTCAGGGCCTTGGTTAGGGACAGGGTCAGGCCAACAGTGAGGGACATCTAAGGCTATTAGGGACATCGTCAAGGTCTTAGATTGGGCCAGCATCAGGGCTGTAGTGTCGACCATTGTCAGGGCATTAATGAGGGACAAAATTAGGGTGTTAGTTAGGGAAAGAGTCAGGCCATTAGTCACAGACAGTTTTAGGGCCTCAGGTAGAATCGGCATCAAGGCCTTAGTTAGGAAGAGCATCAGGGCCTCAGTAAGGTTCAGCATCAGGACGTTAGTTAGGGCCAGCAACAGGCCCTTTGTTAGGGACAGTGTTGTCAGGCCCTCAGAGATAACTTGAAGGCCTTAGTAAGAGACAGTTTAGGCCGTTAGTTAGGGACACTTCAGAGACTTTCTTAGGGATATATTCAGGGCCTTAGTAATAGAATCAGGGTGTTATTTTGTGACCACTTAAACACTAAGGGACAACATCAAAGCCTAAGTTAGGCAGGGTGTCAGCATCTTGGGGATAGTGTTAGGGACTTTGTAAGTTATAGCTTAGGCCATTAGCTAGGGACACGGTCAGGGGCTTATTAAGGGCAGTGTCAGAGACTTAATGAGGGACAACTTCAGGGCCTTAGTTATGGACAGGATCAGGTCCATATTGGGACCAGTGTCAGGCCGTTATTTAGGGGCAGTGTCAGGGCATACTGTAGAGACAGCGTCAAGGCCCTTACTTAGGAACAGGGTCAGGGCCTTAGGACAGGGTCAGAGACTTACGTAGGCACATATTCAGGGCATTAGTAATGGACAGGATCAGGACAACAGTGAGGGACATCTAAGTCTATTAGGGACATCGTCAGGGCCTTAGATAGGGTCAGCATCAGGGCCATAGTTAGGACCAGTTTCAGGGCATTATTTAGGGACAAAATTAGGAGGTTAGTTAAGGAAAAAGTCAGGAAATTAGTTACAGACAGTGTCAGCTTTTCAGATAGAGACTTCAAGGTCTTAGTGAGAGCATCAGCATCTCAGGTAGGAACTGCATCAGGACATTATTTAAAGACAGTGTCAAGGATTTAAATAGGGAGAGTGTCAGGGTTAGGGTTAGGGTTAGGGTTGGGTTTAGGGTTCGGGTTAGGGATAGGGTACGGCTTATATTATGGGTTAGGGTACGGGTTAAGGTATCAGTTACGGTTAGGATTAGGGTTAGTTTTAGGGTTTGGGTTAGGTTTACGGTGCGGGTTAGGATTAGGGTATGGGTTAGGGTTAGGGTACGCGTTAGGGTTAGGGTATTTATTAAACCTATACCACTCTCTAGATACCACTTAGCACGTAAAGGAATATTATTTGGGGTCCAGCCATGGAGAAGATTTTAGACACTAGGATAAGATAAAGAACACACACATTACAAAGAAATCACATTAGGATTTTCTTTTTAACTTGTCCCGTAAAACACTAGTGCATAGAAAATTTATTGGAGGCAGAAGCAGTCAAGGGTAGTTGAGGGTAAGGGTTAGGGTTAGGGTTAGGGTTAGGGTACGGCTTAGGGTACGGGTTAGGGTACGGCGTAGGGTATGAGTTAGGGTTAGGGTTAGTTTTAGACTTAGGGCTAGGTTTAGGGAATGGGTTAGGATTAGGGTACGTGTGAAGGTTAGGGTATGTGTTAGGTTAGGGTACATGTTAGTGTTAGGGTATTTATTAAACCTATCCAACTCTCTAGATACCACTTAGCACGTAAAGGAATATTATTTGGGGTGCAGCCATGGAGAAGATTTTAGACACTAGGATAAGATAAAGAACACACACATTATAAAGAAATCACATTAGGATTCTCTTTTTAACCTGTTCCTTAAAACACTAGTGCTGAGGAAATCTATTGGAGGCAGAAGCAGTCAAGGGTACTTTAGGGTTATGGTTATGGGTAGGGTTAGGGTTAGGGTTAGGGTACGGCTTAGGGTACGTGTTAGGGTATGAATGAGGGTACGGCGTAGGGTATGGGTTAGGGTTAGGTTTAGGGTTAGGGTTAGGGTACAGGTGAGGGTACGGTGTAGGGTATGGGTTAGGATTAGGGTTACTTTTAGTGTTAGGGTAGGTTTATGGTACGGGTTCGGATTACGGTACGATTTAGGGTTAGGGTATGGGTTAGGGTTAGGATACGCATTAGGGTTGGGTTATTTATTAAACCGATTCCACTCTCTACATACCACTGAGCACGTAAAGGAATATTATTTGGGGTCCAGCCATGGAGAAGATTTTAGACACTAAGATAAGATAAAGAACACGCACATTATAAAGAAATCACATTAGGATTTTCTTTTTAACCTGTTCCTTAAAACAATAGTGCTTAGGAAATCTATTGGAGGCAGAAGCAGTCAAGGGTAGTTTAGGGTTATGGTTAGGGTTAGGGTTAGGGTTAGGGTACGTGTTAAGGTACAGGAGAGGCTACGGTGTAGGGTACGGGTTAGGGTACGGGTGAGGATACGGCGTAATGTATAGGTTAGGGTTAGGGTTAGGGTACGGCTTAGGGTACGGGTTAGGTTACGGGTGAGGGTACGGCGTAGGGTATGGGTTAGGGTTAGGGTTAGGGTTAGTGTTAGTGTTAGGGTTAGGGTACGGCTTAGCGTATGGGATAGGGTACGGGTGAGGGTACGGCATACGGTAGGGGTTAGGGTTAGAATTAGGGTTAGGGTTGGGGTTAGGGTACGGCTTAGGGTACGGGTGAGGGTACGGGTGAGGGTACTGCGTAGGGTATTGGTTAGGGTTAGGATACGGCTTAGGATACGGGTTAGGGTACGGGTTAGGGTATGGCGTAGGGTATGGGTTAGGGTTAGGGTTAGGGTTAGGGTTAGGGTTAGGGTTAGGGTACGGCTTAGGATACGGGTTAGGGTACGTGTGAGGGTACGGCGTAGCGTATGGGTTAGGGTTAGGGTTAGGGTACGTCTTAGGGTACGGGTTAGAGTACGGGTGAGGGTACAGCGTAGGGTAAGGGTTAGGGTTAGGGTTAGGGTTAGGGTTAGTTTTAGGGTTAGGGATTGTTTTAGGATACTGGTTAGGATTAGCGTACGTGTTAGGGTTAGGTTTTGGGTTAGGGTTAGGGTACGCGTTAGGGTTAGGGTATGGGTTAGGGTTAGGGTACACGTTAGGATTAGGGTATTTATTAAACCTATCCCACTCTCTAGATACCACTTAGCACGTAAAGGAATATTATTAGGGATCCAGCCATGGAGAAGATTTTAGTCACTAGGATAAGATAAAGAATAAACACATTATAAAAAAATCACATTAGGATTTTCTTTTTAACCTGTTCCTTAAAACACTAGTGCTTAGGAAATCTAATAGAGGCAAAAGCAATCAAGGGTAGTTTAGGGTTAGGGTTAGGGTTAGGGTTAGTGTTAGTGTTAGGGTACGGCTTAGGGTATGGGATAGGGTACGGGTGAGGGTACGGCGTAGGGTAGCGGTTAGGGTTAGGGTTAGGGTTAGGGTTAGGGTACGGCTTAGGGTACGGGTGAGGGTACGGGTGAGGGTACTGCGTAGGGTATTGGTTAGGGTTAGGGTACGGCTTAGGATATGTGTTAGGGTACGGGTTAGGGTACGGCGTAGAGTGTGGGTTAGGGTTAGGGTTAGTGTTAGGGTTAGGGTTACGGTACATCTTAGGGTACGTGTTAGGGTACGGGTGAGGGTACGGCGTAGGTTATGGGTTAGGGTTAGGGTTAGGGTTAGGGTTAGGGTACGGCTTAGGATACGGGTTAGGGTACGGGTGAGGGTACGGCGTAGGTTATGGGTTAGGGTTAGGGTTAGTGTTAGGGTTATGGTACGGCTTAGGTTATGGGATAGGGTACAGGTGAGGGTATGGCATAGGGTAGGGGTTAGGGTTAGGGTTAGGGTTAGGGTTAGGGTTAGGGTATGGCTTAGGGTACGGGTGAGGGTATGGGTGAGGATACTGCGTAGGGTATTGGTTAGGGTTACGGTACGTCTTAGGATACGGGTTAGGGTACGGGTGAGGGCACGGCGTAGGTTATGGGTTAGGGTTAGGGTTAGTGTTAGGGATAGGGTTAGGGTTAGGTTATGGGATAGGGTACAGGTGAGGGTATGGCATAGGGTAGGGGTTAGGGTTAGGGTTAGGGTTAGGGTTAGGGTACGGCTTAGGGTACGGGTGAGGGTATGGGTGAGGATACTGCATAGGGTATTGGTTAGGTTAGAGTACGGCTTAGGATACGGGTTAGGGTACGTGTTAGGGTACGGGTGAGGGTACGGCGTAGCGTATGGGTTAGGGTTAGGGTTAGGGTTAGGGTACGGCTTATGGTACGGGTTAGGGTACGGGTGAGGGTACGGCGTAGGTTATGGGTTAGGGTTAGGGTTAGGGTTTGGGTTAGTTTCAGGGTTAGGGATTGGTTTATGGTACGGGTTAGGATTAGCATACTTGTTCGGGTTAGGGTTTTGGTTAGGGTTAGGGTACGCGTTAGGGTTAGGGTGTGGGTTAGGTTTAGGGTACACTTTAGGATTAGGGTATTTATTAAACCTATCCCACTCTCTAGATACCACTTAGCACGTAACGGAATATTATTTGGGGTTCAGCCATGGAGAAGATTTTATTCACTAGGATAAGATAAAGAATAAACACATTATAAAAAAATCACATAAGGTTTTCTTTTTAACCTGTTCCTTAAAACACTAGTGTTTAGGAAATCTAATGGAGGCAAAAGCAGTAAAGGGTAGTTTAGGGTTAGGGTTAGGGTTAGGGTTAGGGTAGGGCTTAGGATACGGGTGAGGGTACTGGTGAGGGTACTGTGTAGGTTATTGGTTAGGGTTAGGGTACGGCTTAGGATACGGGTTAGGATATGGGTTAGGTTACGGCGTTGGGTATGGGTGAGGGTTAGGGTTAGGGTTAGGGTAAGGCTTTGGGTACGGGTTAGGGTACGGGTGAGGGTACGGCGTAGGGTAGAGGTTAGGGTTAGGTTTAGGGTTAGGGTACGGCTTAGGATACGGGTTAGGGTATGGGTGAGGGTACGGCGTAGCGTATGGGTTAGGGTTACGGTTAGGGTTAGGGTTAGTTTTAGGGTTAGGGATTGGTTTAGGGTACGGGTTAGGATTAGCGTACGTGTTAGGGTTAGGGTTTGGATTAGGGTTAGGGTACGCATTAGGGTTAGGGTGTGGGTTAGGGTTAGGGTACACGTTAGGATTAGGGTATTTATTAAACCTATCCCACTCTCTAGATACCACTTAGCACGTAAAGGAATATTATTTAGGGTCCAGCCATGGAGAAGATTTTCGTCACTAGGATAAAATAAAGAATAAACACATTATAAAAAAATCACATTAGGATTTTCTTTTTAACCTGTTCCTTAAAACAATAGTGCTTAGGAAATCTAATGGAGGCAAAAGCAGTCAAGGGTAGTTTAGGGTTAGGGTTAGGGTTAGGGTTAGTGTTAGGGTTAGGGTACGGCTTAGGGTAATGGATAGGGTATGGGTGAGGGTACGGCATAGGGTAGGGTTTAGGGTTAGGGTTAGTGTTAGGGTTAGGGTTAGGGTATGGCTTAGGGTACGGGTGAGGGTACTGTGTAGGTCATTGGTTAGGGTTAGGTTAAGGCTTAGGATACAGGTTATTGTATGGGTTAGGGTATGGCGCAGGGTATGGGTAAGGGTTAGGGTTAGGGTTAGGGTTAGAGTTAGGGTACGGCTTAGGGTACGGGTTAGGGTACGGGTGAGGGTACGGCGTAGTGTATAGGTTAGGGTTAGGGTTAGGGTACGTCTTAGGGTACGGGTTAGGGTACGGGTGAGGGTACGGCGTAGGGTAAGTGTTAGGGTTAGTTTTAGGGTTAGGGATTGGTTTAGGGTACAGGTTAGGATTAGCGTACGTGTTAGGGTTAGGTTTTGGGTTAGGGTTAGGGTACGCGTTAGGGTTAGGGTATGGGTTAGGGTTAGGGTACACGTTAGGATTAGGGTATTTATTAAACCTATCCCACTCTCTAGATACCACTTAGCACGTAAAGGAATATTATTAGGGATCCAGCCATGGAGAAGATTTTAGTCACTAGGATAAGATAAAGAATAAACACATTATAAAAAAATCACATTAGGATTTTCTTTTTAACCTGTTCCTTAAAACACTAGTGCTTAGGAAATCTAATAGAGGCAAAAGCAATCAAGGGTAGTTTAGGGTTAGGGTTAGGGTTAGGGTTAGTGTTAGTGTTAGGGTACGGCTTAGGGTATGGGATAGGGTACGGGTGAGGGTACGGCGTAGGGTAGCGGTTAGGGTTAGGGTTAGGGTTAGGGTTAGGGTATGGCTTAGGGTACGGGTGAGGGTACGGGTGAGGGTACTGCGTAGGGTATTGGTTAGGGTTAGGGTACGGCTTAGGATACGTGTTAGGGTACGGGTTAGGGTACGGCGTAGAGTGTGGGTTAGGGTTAGGGTTAGTGTTAGGGTTAGGGTTACGGTACGTCATAGGGTACGTGTTAGGGTACGGGTGAGGGTACGGCGTAGGTTATGGGTTAGGGTTAGGGTTAGGGTTAGGGTTAGGGTACGGCTTAGGATACGGGTTAGGGTACGGGTGAGGGTACGGCGTAGGTTATGGGTTAGGGTTAGGGTTAGTGTTAGGGTTAGGGTACGGCTTAGGTTATGGGATAGGGTACAGGTGAGGGTATGGCATAGGGTAGGGGTTAGGGTTAGGGTTAGGGTTAGGGTACGGCTTAGGATACGGGTTAGGGTACGGGTGAGGGTACGGCGTAGGTTATGGTTTAGGGTTAGGATTAGTGTTAGGGTTATGGTACGGCTTAGGTTATGGGATAGGGTACAGGTGAGGGTATGGCATAGGGTAGGGGTTAGGGTTAGGGTTAGGGTTAGGGTTAGGGTTAGGGTACGGCTTAGGGTACGGGTGAGGGTATGGGTGAGGATACTGCGTAGGGTATTGGTTAGGGTTAGGGTACGGCTTAGGATACGGGTTAGGGTAGGTGTTAGGGTATGGCGTACGGTATGGGTTAGGGTTAGGGTTAGGGTTAGGGTTAGGGTACGGCGTAGGGTACGGGTTAGTGTACGGGTGAGGTTACGGCGTAGGGTATAGTTTAGGGTTAGGGTTAGGGTTAGGGTACGGCTTAGGATACGGGTTAGGGTACGGGTGAGGGTACGGCGTAGCGTATGGTTTAGGGTTAGTGTTAGGGTTAGGGTACGGCTTAGGGTACGGGTTAGGGTACGGGTGAGGGTACGGTGTAGGTTATGGGTTAGGGTTAGGGTTAGGGTTAGTTTATGGTTAGGGATTGGTTTAGGGTACGGGTTAGGATTAGCATACGTGTTCGGGTTAGGGTTTTGGTTAGGGTTAGGGTACGCGTTAGGGTTAGGGTATGGGTTAGGTTTAGGGTACACTTTAGGATTAGGGTATTTATTAAACCTATCCCACTCTCTAGATACCACTTAGCACGTAAAGGATTATTATTTGGGGTTCAGCCATGGAGAAGATTTTAGTCACTAGGATAAGATAAAGAATAAACTCATTATAAAAAAATCACATAAGTTTTTCTTTTTAACCTGTTCCTTAAAACACTAGTGTTTAGGAAATCTAATGGAGGCAAAAGCAGTAAAGGGTAGTTTAGGGTTAGGGTTAGGGTTAGGGTTAGGGTAGGGCTTAGGATACGGGTGAGGGTACTGGTGAGGGTAGTGCGTAGCTTATTGGTTACGGTTAGAGTACGGCTTAGGATACGGGTTAGGATATGGGTTAGGTTACGGCGTTGGGTATAGGTGAGGGTTAGGGTTAGGGTTAGGGTAAGGCTTTGGGTACGGGTTAGGGTACGGGTGAGGGTACGGCGTAGGGTAGAGGTTAGGGTTAGTTTTAGGGTTACGGTACGGCTTAGCATACGGGTTAGGGTATGGGTGAGGGTACGGCGTAGCGTATGGGTTAGGGTTAGGGTTAGGGTTAGGGTTAGTTTTAGGGTTAGGGATTGGTTTAGGGTACGGGTTAGGATTAGCGTACGTGTTAGGGTTAGGGTTTGGGTTAGGGTTAGGGTACGCATTAGGGTTAGGGTATGGGTTAGGGTTAGGGTACACGTTAGGATTAGGGTATTTATTAAACCTATCACACTCTCTAGATACCACTTAGCACGTAAAGGAATATTATTTAGGGTCCAGCCATGGAGAAGATTTTCGTCACTAGGATAAGATAAAGAATAAACACATTATAAAAAAATCACATTAGGATTTTCTTTTTAACCTGTTCCTTAAAACACTAGTGCTTAGGAAATCTAATGGAGGCAAAAGCAGTCAAGGGTAGTTTAGGGTTAGGGTTAGGGTTAGTGTTAGGGTTAGGGTACGGCTTAGGGTATGGGATAGGGTATGGGTGAGGGTACGGCATGGGGTAGGGTTTAGGGTTAGGGTTAGTGTTAGGGTTAGGGTTAGGGTATGGCTTAGGGTACGGGTGAGGGTACTGTGTAGGTCATTGGTTAGGGTTAGTTTAAGGCTTATGATACGGGTTATTGTATGGGTTACGGTACGGCACAGGGTGTGGGTAAGGTTTAGGGTTAGGGTTAGGGTTAGAGTTAGGGTACGGCTTAGGGTACGGGTGAGGGTACGGCGTAGTGTATAGGTTAGGGTTAGGGTTAGGGTACGGCTTAGGGTACGGGTTAGGTTACGGGTGAGGGTACGGCGTAGGGTATGGGTTAGGGTTAGGGTTAGGGTTAGTGTTAGTGTTAGGGTTAGGGTATGGCTTAGCGTATGGGATAGGGTACGGGTGAGGGTACGGCGTAGGGTAGGGCTTAGGGTTAGGGTTATGGTTAGGGTATGGCTTAGGGTACGGGTGAGGGTAAGGGTGAGGGTACTGCGTAGGGTATTGGTTAGGGTTAGGGTACGGCTTAGGATACGTGTTAGGGTACGGGTTAGGGTACGGCGTAGAGTGTGGGTTAGGGTTAGGGTTAGTGTTAGGGTTAGGGTTACGGTACGTCTTAGGGTACGTGTTAGGGTACGGGTGAGGGTACGGCGTAGGTTATGGGTTAGGTTTAGGGTTAGGGTTAGGGTTAGGGTACGGCTTAGGATACGGGTTAGGGTACGGGTGAGGTTACGGCGTAGGTTATGGGTTAAGGTTAGGGTTAGTGTTAGGTTTATGGTACGGCTTAGGTTATGGGATAGGGTACAGGTGAGGGTATGGCATAGGGTAGGGGTTAGGGTTAGGGTTAGGTTTAGGTTTAGGGTTAGGTTACGGCTTAGGGTACAGGTGAGGGTATGGGTGAGGATACTGCGTAGGGTATTGGTTAGTGTTAGGGTACGGCTTAGGATACGGGTTAGGGTACGTGTTAGGGTATGGCGTACGGTATGGATTAGGGTTAGGGTTAGGGTTAGGGTTAGGGTACGGCTTAGGGTACGGGTTAGGGTACAGGTGAGGTTACGGCGTAGGGTATAGTTTAGGGTTAGGGTTAGGGTTAGGGTACGGCTTAGGATACGGGTTAGGGTACGGGTGAGGGTACGGCGTAGCCTATGGTTTAGGGTTAGGGTTAGGGTTAGGGTACGGCTTAGGGTACGGCTTAGGGTACGGGTGAGGGTAAGGAGTAGTGTATAGGTTAGGGTTAGGGTTAGGGTTAGGGTACGGCTTAGGGTACGGGTTAGGGTACGGGTGAGGGTATGGCGTAGTGTATATGTTAGGGTTAGGGTTAGGGTTAGGGTACCGCTTAGGGTATGGGATAGGGTACGGGTGAGGGTACGGCGTAGGGTAGGGGTTAGGTTTAGGGTTAGGGTTAGTGTTAGGGTTAGGGTACGGCTTAGGGTATGGGATAGGTTACGGGTGAGGGTACGGCGTAGGGTAGGGGTTAGGGTAAGGTTTAGGGTTAGTGTTAGGTTTAGGGTACCGCTTAGGGTATGGGATAGGGTACAGCGTAGGGTAGCGGTTAGAGTTAGGGTTAGGGTTAGGGTTAGGGTACGGCTTAGGATACGGTTTAGGGTACGGATGAGGGTACGACGTAGCGTATGGGTTAGGGTTAGGGTTAGGGTTAGGGTACGGCTTAGGGTACGGGTTAGGGTACGGGTGAGGGTACGGCGTAGGTTATGGGTTAGGGTTAGAGTTAGGGTTAGGGTTAGTTTTAGGGTTAGGGATTGGTTTAGGGTACGGGTTAGGATTAGCATACTTGTTCGGGTTAGGGTTTTGGTTAGGGTTAGGGTACACGTTAGGGTGAGGGTATGGGTTAGGTTTAGGGTACACTTTAGGATTAGGGTATTTATTAAACCTATCCCACTCTCTAGATACCACTTAGCACGTAAAGGATTATTATTTGGGGTTCAGCCATGGAGAAGATTTTAGTCACTAGGATAAGATAAAGAATAAACACATTATAAAAAAATCACATAAGGTTTTCTTTTTAACCTGTTCCTTAAAACACTAGTGTTTAGGAAATCTAATGGAGGCAAAAGCAGTAAAGGGTAGTTTAGGGTTAGGGTTAGGGTTAGGGTTAGGGTAGGGCTTAGGATACGGGTGAGGGTACTGGTGAGGGTACTGCGTAGGTTATTGGTTAGGGTTAGGGTACGGCTTAGGATACGGGTTAGGATATGGGTTAGGTTACGGCGTTGGGTATGGGTGAGGGTTAGGGTTAGGGTTAGGGTAAGGCTTTGGGTACGGGTTAGGGTACGGGTGAGGGTACGGCGTAGGGTAGAGGTTAGGGTTAGGTTTAGGGTTAGGGTACGGCTTAGGATACGGGTTAGGGTACGGGTGAGGGTACGGCGTAGCGTATGGGTTAGGGTTAGGGTTAGGGTACGTCTTAGGGTACGGGTTAGGGTACGGGTGAGGGTACGGCGTAGGGTAAGTTTTAGGGTTAGGGTTAGGGTTAGGGTTAGTTTTAGGGTTAGGGATTGGTTTAGGGTACGGGTTAGGATTAGCGTACGTGTTAGGGTTAGATTTTGGGTTAGGGTTAGGGTACGCGTTAGGGTTAGGGTATGGGTTAGGGTTAGGGTACACGTTAGGATTAGGGTATTTATTAAACCTATCCCACTCTCTAGATACCACTTAGCACGTAAAGGAATATTATTAGAGATCCAGCCATGGAGAAGATTTTAGTCACTAGGATAAGATAAAGAATAAACACATTATAAAAAAATCACATTAGGATTTTCTTTTTAACCTGTTCCTTAAAACACTAGTGCTTAGGAAATCTAATAAAGGCAAAAGCAATCAAGGGTAGTTTAGGGTTAGGGTTAGGGTTAGGGTTAGGGTTAGTGTTAGGGTTAGGGTACGGCTTAGGGTATGGGATAGGATACGGGTGAGGGTACGGCGTAGGTTAGGGGTTAGGGTTAGGGTTAGGGTTAGGGTTAGGGTATGGCTTAGGGTACGGGTGAGGGTACGGGTGAGGGTACTGCGTAGGGTATTGGTTAGGGTTAGGGTACGGCTTAGGATACGTGTTAGGGTACGGGTTAGGGTACGGCATAGAGTGTGGGTTAGGGTTAGGGTTAGTGTTAGGGTTAGGGTTACGGTACGTCTTAGGGTACGTGTTAGGGTACGGGTGAGGGTACGGCGTAGGTTATGGGTTAGGGTTAGGGTTAGGGTTAGGGTACGGCTTAGGGTACGGCTTAGGGTACGGGTGAGGGTAAGGAGTAGTGTATAGGTTAGGGTTAGGGTTAGGGTTAGGGTACGGCTTAGGGTACGGGTTAGGGTACGGGTGAGGGTATGGCGTAGTGTATATGTTAGGGTTAGGGTTAGGGTTAGGGTACCGCTTAGGGTATGGGATAGGGTACGGGTGAGGGTACGGCGTAGGGTAGGGGTTAGGTTTAGGGTTAGGGTTAGTGTTAGGGTTAGGGTACGGCTTAGGGTATGGGATAGGTTACGGGTGAGGGTACGGCGTAGGGTAGGGGTTAGGGTAAGGTTTAGGGTTAGTGTTAGGTTTAGGGTACCGCTTAGGGTATGGGATAGGGTACAGCGTAGGGTAGCGGTTAGAGTTAGGGTTAGGGTTAGGGTTAGGGTACGGCTTAGGATACGGTTTAGGGTACGGATGAGGGTACGACGTAGCGTATGGGTTAGGGTTAGGGTTAGGGTTAGGGTACGGCTTAGGGTACGGGTTAGGGTACGGGTGAGGGTACGGCGTAGGTTATGGGTTAGGGTTAGAGTTAGGGTTAGGGTTAGTTTTAGGGTTAGGGATTGGTTTAGGGTACGGGTTAGGATTAGCATACTTGTTCGGGTTAGGGTTTTGGTTAGGGTTAGGGTACACGTTAGGGTTAGGGTATGGGTTAGGTTTAGGGTACACTTTAGGATTAGGGTATTTATTAAACCTATCCCACTCTCTAGATACCACTTAGCACGTAAAGGATTATTATTTGGGGTTCAGCCATGGAGAAGATTTTAGTCACTAGGATAAGATAAAGAATAAACACATTATAAAAAAATCACATAAGGTTTTCTTTTTAACCTGTTCCTTAAAACACTAGTGTTTAGGAAATCTAATGGAGGCAAAAGCAGTAAAGGGTAGTTTAGGGTTAGGGTTAGGGTTAGGGTTAGGGTAGGGCTTAGGATACGGGTGAGGGTACTGGTGAGGGTACTGCGTAGGTTATTGGTTAGGGTTAGGGTACGGCTTAGGATACGGGTTAGGATATGGGTTAGGTTACGGCGTTGGGTATGGGTGAGGGTTAGGGTTAGGGTTAGGGTAAGGCTTTGGGTACGGGTTAGGGTACGGGTGAGGGTACGGCGTAGGGTAGAGGTTAGGGTTAGGTTTAGGGTTAGGGTACGGCTTAGGATACGGGTTAGGGTACGGGTGAGGGTACGGCGTAGCGTATGGGTTAGGGTTAGGGTTAGGGTACGTCTTAGGGTACGGGTTAGGGTACGGGTGAGGGTACGGCGTAGGGTAAGTTTTAGGGTTAGGGTTAGGGTTAGGGTTAGTTTTAGGGTTAGGGATTGGTTTAGGGTACGGGTTAGGATTAGCGTACGTGTTAGGGTTAGATTTTGGGTTAGGGTTAGGGTACGCGTTAGGGTTAGGGTATGGGTTAGGGTTAGGGTACACGTTAGGATTAGGGTATTTATTAAACCTATCCCACTCTCTAGATACCACTTAGCACGTAAAGGAATATTATTAGAGATCCAGCCATGGAGAAGATTTTAGTCACTAGGATAAGATAAAGAATAAACACATTATAAAAAAATCACATTAGGATTTTCTTTTTAACCTGTTCCTTAAAACACTAGTGCTTAGGAAATCTAATAAAGGCAAAAGCAATCAAGGGTAGTTTAGGGTTAGGGTTAGGGTTAGGGTTAGGGTTAGTGTTAGGGTTAGGGTACGGCTTAGGGTATGGGATAGGATACGGGTGAGGGTACGGCGTAGGTTAGGGGTTAGGGTTAGGGTTAGGGTTAGGGTTAGGGTATGGCTTAGGGTACGGGTGAGGGTACGGGTGAGGGTACTGCGTAGGGTATTGGTTAGGGTTAGGGTACGGCTTAGGATACGTGTTAGGGTACGGGTTAGGGTACGGCGTAGAGTGTGGGTTAGGGTTAGGGTTAGTGTTAGGGTTAGGGTTACGGTACGTCTTAGGGTACGTGTTAGGGTACGGGTGAGGGTACGGCGTAGGTTATGGGTTAGGGTTAGGGTTAGGGTTAGGGTACGGCTTAGGGTACGGCTTAGGGTACGGGTGAGGGTAAGGAGTAGTGTATAGGTTAGGGTTAGGGTTAGGGTTAGGGTACGGCTTAGGGTACGGGTTAGGGTACGGGTGAGGGTATGGCGTAGTGTATATGTTAGGGTTAGGGTTAGGGTTAGGGTACCGCTTAGGGTATGGGATAGGGTACGGGTGAGGGTACGGCGTAGGGTAGGGGTTAGGTTTAGGGTTAGGGTTAGTGTTAGGGTTAGGGTACGGCTTAGGGTATGGGATAGGTTACGGGTGAGGGTACGGCGTAGGGTAGGGGTTAGGGTAAGGTTTAGGGTTAGTGTTAGGTTTAGGGTACCGCTTAGGGTATGGGATAGGGTACAGCGTAGGGTAGCGGTTAGAGTTAGGGTTAGGGTTAGGGTTAGGGTACGGCTTAGGATACGGTTTAGGGTACGGATGAGGGTACGACGTAGCGTATGGGTTAGGGTTAGGGTTAGGGTTAGGGTACGGCTTAGGGTACGGGTTAGGGTACGGGTGAGGGTACGGCGTAGGTTATGGGTTAGGGTTAGAGTTAGGGTTAGGGTTAGTTTTAGGGTTAGGGATTGGTTTAGGGTACGGGTTAGGATTAGCATACTTGTTCGGGTTAGGGTTTTGGTTAGGGTTAGGGTACACGTTAGGGTGAGGGTATGGGTTAGGTTTAGGGTACACTTTAGGATTAGGGTATTTATTAAACCTATCCCACTCTCTAGATACCACTTAGCACGTAAAGGATTATTATTTGGGGTTCAGCCATGGAGAAGATTTTAGTCACTAGGATAAGATAAAGAATAAACACATTATAAAAAAATCACATAAGGTTTTCTTTTTAACCTGTTCCTTAAAACACTAGTGTTTAGGAAATCTAATGGAGGCAAAAGCAGTAAAGGGTAGTTTAGGGTTAGGGTTAGGGTTAGGGTTAGGGTAGGGCTTAGGATACGGGTGAGGGTACTGGTGAGGGTACTGCGTAGGTTATTGGTTAGGGTTAGGGTACGGCTTAGGATACGGGTTAGGATATGGGTTAGGTTACGGCGTTGGGTATGGGTGAGGGTTAGGGTTAGGGTTAGGGTAAGGCTTTGGGTACGGGTTAGGGTACGGGTGAGGGTACGGCGTAGGGTAGAGGTTAGGGTTAGGTTTAGGGTTAGGGTACGGCTTAGGATACGGGTTAGGGTACGGGTGAGGGTACGGCGTAGCGTATGGGTTAGGGTTAGGGTTAGGGTACGTCTTAGGGTACGGGTTAGGGTACGGGTGAGGGTACGGCGTAGGGTAAGTTTTAGGGTTAGGGTTAGGGTTAGGGTTAGTTTTAGGGTTAGGGATTGGTTTAGGGTACGGGTTAGGATTAGCGTACGTGTTAGGGTTAGATTTTGGGTTAGGGTTAGGGTACGCGTTAGGGTTAGGGTATGGGTTAGGGTTAGGGTACACGTTAGGATTAGGGTATTTATTAAACCTATCCCACTCTCTAGATACCACTTAGCACGTAAAGGAATATTATTAGAGATCCAGCCATGGAGAAGATTTTAGTCACTAGGATAAGATAAAGAATAAACACATTATAAAAAAATCACATTAGGATTTTCTTTTTAACCTGTTCCTTAAAACACTAGTGCTTAGGAAATCTAATAAAGGCAAAAGCAATCAAGGGTAGTTTAGGGTTAGGGTTAGGGTTAGGGTTAGGGTTAGTGTTAGGGTTAGGGTACGGCTTAGGGTATGGGATAGGATACGGGTGAGGGTACGGCGTAGGTTAGGGGTTAGGGTTAGGGTTAGGGTTAGGGTTAGGGTATGGCTTAGGGTACGGGTGAGGGTACGGGTGAGGGTACTGCGTAGGGTATTGGTTAGGGTTAGGGTACGGCTTAGGATACGTGTTAGGGTACGGGTTAGGGTACGGCGTAGAGTGTGGGTTAGGGTTAGGGTTAGTGTTAGGGTTAGGGTTACGGTACGTCTTAGGGTACGTGTTAGGGTACGGGTGAGGGTACGGCGTAGGTTATGGGTTAGGGTTAGGGTTAGGGTTAGGGTACGGCTTAGGGTACGGCTTAGGGTACGGGTGAGGGTAAGGAGTAGTGTATAGGTTAGGGTTAGGGTTAGGGTTAGGGTACGGCTTAGGGTACGGGTTAGGGTACGGGTGAGGGTATGGCGTAGTGTATATGTTAGGGTTAGGGTTAGGGTTAGGGTACCGCTTAGGGTATGGGATAGGGTACGGGTGAGGGTACGGCGTAGGGTAGGGGTTAGGTTTAGGGTTAGGGTTAGTGTTAGGGTTAGGGTACGGCTTAGGGTATGGGATAGGTTACGGGTGAGGGTACGGCGTAGGGTAGGGGTTAGGGTAAGGTTTAGGGTTAGTGTTAGGTTTAGGGTACCGCTTAGGGTATGGGATAGGGTACAGCGTAGGGTAGCGGTTAGAGTTAGGGTTAGGGTTAGGGTTAGGGTACGGCTTAGGATACGGTTTAGGGTACGGATGAGGGTACGACGTAGCGTATGGGTTAGGGTTAGGGTTAGGGTTAGGGTACGGCTTAGGGTACGGGTTAGGGTACGGGTGAGGGTACGGCGTAGGTTATGGGTTAGGGTTAGAGTTAGGGTTAGGGTTAGTTTTAGGGTTAGGGATTGGTTTAGGGTACGGGTTAGGATTAGCATACTTGTTCGGGTTAGGGTTTTGGTTAGGGTTAGGGTACACGTTAGGGTTAGGGTATGGGTTAGGTTTAGGGTACACTTTAGGATTAGGGTATTTATTAAACCTATCCCACTCTCTAGATACCACTTAGCACGTAAAGGATTATTATTTGGGGTTCAGCCATGGAGAAGATTTTAGTCACTAGGATAAGATAAAGAATAAACACATTATAAAAAAATCACATAAGGTTTTCTTTTTAACCTGTTCCTTAAAACACTAGTGTTTAGGAAATCTAATGGAGGCAAAAGCAGTAAAGGGTAGTTTAGGGTTAGGGTTAGGGTTAGGGTTAGGGTAGGGCTTAGGATACGGGTGAGGGTACTGGTGAGGGTACTGCGTAGGTTATTGGTTAGGGTTAGGGTACGGCTTAGGATACGGGTTAGGATATGGGTTAGGTTACGGCGTTGGGTATGGGTGAGGGTTAGGGTTAGGGTTAGGGTAAGGCTTTGGGTACGGGTTAGGGTACGGGTGAGGGTACGGCGTAGGGTAGAGGTTAGGGTTAGGTTTAGGGTTAGGGTACGGCTTAGGATACGGGTTAGGGTACGGGTGAGGGTACGGCGTAGCGTATGGGTTAGGGTTAGGGTTAGGGTACGTCTTAGGGTACGGGTTAGGGTACGGGTGAGGGTACGGCGTAGGGTAAGTTTTAGGGTTAGGGTTAGGGTTAGGGTTAGTTTTAGGGTTAGGGATTGGTTTAGGGTACGGGTTAGGATTAGCGTACGTGTTAGGGTTAGATTTTGGGTTAGGGTTAGGGTACGCGTTAGGGTTAGGGTATGGGTTAGGGTTAGGGTACACGTTAGGATTAGGGTATTTATTAAACCTATCCCACTCTCTAGATACCACTTAGCACGTAAAGGAATATTATTAGAGATCCAGCCATGGAGAAGATTTTAGTCACTAGGATAAGATAAAGAATAAACACATTATAAAAAAATCACATTAGGATTTTCTTTTTAACCTGTTCCTTAAAACACTAGTGCTTAGGAAATCTAATAAAGGCAAAAGCAATCAAGGGTAGTTTAGGGTTAGGGTTAGGGTTAGGGTTAGGGTTAGTGTTAGGGTTAGGGTACGGCTTAGGGTATGGGATAGGATACGGGTGAGGGTACGGCGTAGGTTAGGGGTTAGGGTTAGGGTTAGGGTTAGGGTTAGGGTATGGCTTAGGGTACGGGTGAGGGTACGGGTGAGGGTACTGCGTAGGGTATTGGTTAGGGTTAGGGTACGGCTTAGGATACGTGTTAGGGTACGGGTTAGGGTACGGCGTAGAGTGTGGGTTAGGGTTAGGGTTAGTGTTAGGGTTAGGGTTACGGTACGTCTTAGGGTACGTGTTAGGGTACGGGTGAGGGTACGGCGTAGGTTATGGGTTAGGGTTAGGGTTAGGGTTAGGGTACGGCTTAGGGTACGGCTTAGGGTACGGGTGAGGGTAAGGAGTAGTGTATAGGTTAGGGTTAGGGTTAGGGTTAGGGTACGGCTTAGGGTACGGGTTAGGGTACGGGTGAGGGTATGGCGTAGTGTATATGTTAGGGTTAGGGTTAGGGTTAGGGTACCGCTTAGGGTATGGGATAGGGTACGGGTGAGGGTACGGCGTAGGGTAGGGGTTAGGTTTAGGGTTAGGGTTAGTGTTAGGGTTAGGGTACGGCTTAGGGTATGGGATAGGTTACGGGTGAGGGTACGGCGTAGGGTAGGGGTTAGGGTAAGGTTTAGGGTTAGTGTTAGGTTTAGGGTACCGCTTAGGGTATGGGATAGGGTACAGCGTAGGGTAGCGGTTAGAGTTAGGGTTAGGGTTAGGGTTAGGGTACGGCTTAGGATACGGTTTAGGGTACGGATGAGGGTACGACGTAGCGTATGGGTTAGGGTTAGGGTTAGGGTTAGGGTACGGCTTAGGGTACGGGTTAGGGTACGGGTGAGGGTACGGCGTAGGTTATGGGTTAGGGTTAGAGTTAGGGTTAGGGTTAGTTTTAGGGTTAGGGATTGGTTTAGGGTACGGGTTAGGATTAGCATACTTGTTCGGGTTAGGGTTTTGGTTAGGGTTAGGGTACACGTTAGGGTTAGGGTATGGGTTAGGTTTAGGGTACACTTTAGGATTAGGGTATTTATTAAACCTATCCCACTCTCTAGATACCACTTAGCACGTAAAGGATTATTATTTGGGGTTCAGCCATGGAGAAGATTTTAGTCACTAGGATAAGATAAAGAATAAACACATTATAAAAAAATCACATAAGGTTTTCTTTTTAACCTGTTCCTTAAAACACTAGTGTTTAGGAAATCTAATGGAGGCAAAAGCAGTAAAGGGTAGTTTAGGGTTAGGGTTAGGGTTAGGGTTAGGGTAGGGCTTAGGATACGGGTGAGGGTACTGGTGAGGGTACTGCGTAGGTTATTGGTTAGGGTTAGGGTACGGCTTAGGATACGGGTTAGGATATGGGTTAGGTTACGGCGTTGGGTATGGGTGAGGGTTAGGGTTAGGGTTAGGGTAAGGCTTTGGGTACGGGTTAGGGTACGGGTGAGGGTACGGCGTAGGGTAGAGGTTAGGGTTAGGTTTAGGGTTAGGGTACGGCTTAGGATACGCGTTAGGGTACGGGTGAGGGTACGGCGTAGCGTATGGGTTAGGGTTAGGGTTAGGGTACGTCTTAGGGTACGGGTTAGGGTACGGGTGAGGGTACGGCGTAGGGTAAGTTTTAGGGTTAGGGTTAGGGTTAGGGTTAGTTTTAGGGTTAGGGATTGGTTTAGGGTACGGGTTAGGATTAGCGTACGTGTTAGGGTTAGATTTTGGGTTAGGGTTAGGGTACGCGTTAGGGTTAGGGTATGGGTTAGGGTTAGGGTACACGTTAGGATTAGGGTATTTATTAAACCTATCCCACTCTCTAGATACCACTTAGCACGTAAAGGAATATTATTAGAGATCCAGCCATGGAGAAGATTTTAGTCACTAGGATAAGATAAAGAATAAACACATTATAAAAAAATCACATTAGGATTTTCTTTTTAACCTGTTCCTTAAAACACTAGTGCTTAGGAAATCTAATAAAGGCAAAAGCAATCAAGGGTAGTTTAGGGTTAGGGTTAGGGTTAGGGTTAGGGTTAGTGTTAGGGTTAGGGTACGGCTTAGGGTATGGGATAGGATACGGGTGAGGGTACGGCGTAGGTTAGGGGTTAGGGTTAGGGTTAGGGTTAGGGTTAGGGTATGGCTTAGGGTACGGGTGAGGGTACGGGTGAGGGTACTGCGTAGGGTATTGGTTAGGGTTAGGGTACGGCTTAGGATACGTGTTAGGGTACGGGTTAGGGTACGGCGTAGAGTGTGGGTTAGGGTTAGGGTTAGTGTTAGGGTTAGGGTTACGGTACGTCTTAGGGTACGTGTTAGGGTACGGGTGAGGGTACGGCGTAGGTTATGGGTTAGGGTTAGGGTTAGGGTTAGGGTACGGCTTAGGGTACGGCTTAGGGTACGGGTGAGGGTAAGGAGTAGTGTATAGGTTAGGGTTAGGGTTAGGGTTAGGGTACGGCTTAGGGTACGGGTTAGGGTACGGGTGAGGGTATGGCGTAGTGTATATGTTAGGGTTAGGGTTAGGGTTAGGGTACCGCTTAGGGTATGGGATAGGGTACGGGTGAGGGTACGGCGTAGGGTAGGGGTTAGGTTTAGGGTTAGGGTTAGTGTTAGGGTTAGGGTACGGCTTAGGGTATGGGATAGGTTACGGGTGAGGGTACGGCGTAGGGTAGGGGTTAGGGTAAGGTTTAGGGTTAGTGTTAGGTTTAGGGTACCGCTTAGGGTATGGGATAGGGTACAGCGTAGGGTAGCGGTTAGAGTTAGGGTTAGGGTTAGGGTTAGGGTACGGCTTAGGATACGGTTTAGGGTACGGATGAGGGTACGACGTAGCGTATGGGTTAGGGTTAGGGTTAGGGTTAGGGTACGGCTTAGGGTACGGGTTAGGGTACGGGTGAGGGTACGGCGTAGGTTATGGGTTAGGGTTAGAGTTAGGGTTAGGGTTAGTTTTAGGGTTAGGGATTGGTTTAGGGTACGGGTTAGGATTAGCATACTTGTTCGGGTTAGGGTTTTGGTTAGGGTTAGGGTACACGTTAGGGTTAGGGTATGGGTTAGGTTTAGGGTACACTTTAGGATTAGGGTATTTATTAAACCTATCCCACTCTCTAGATACCACTTAGCACGTAAAGGATTATTATTTGGGGTTCAGCCATGGAGAAGATTTTAGTCACTAGGATAAGATAAAGAATAAACACATTATAAAAAAATCACATAAGGTTTTCTTTTTAACCTGTTCCTTAAAACACTAGTGTTTAGGAAATCTAATGGAGGCAAAAGCAGTAAAGGGTAGTTTAGGGTTAGGGTTAGGGTTAGGGTTAGGGTAGGGCTTAGGATACGGGTGAGGGTACTGGTGAGGGTACTGCGTAGGTTATTGGTTAGGGTTAGGGTACGGCTTAGGATACGGGTTAGGATATGGGTTAGGTTACGGCGTTGGGTATGGGTGAGGGTTAGGGTTAGGGTTAGGGTAAGGCTTTGGGTACGGGTTAGGGTACGGGTGAGGGTACGGCGTAGGGTAGAGGTTAGGGTTAGGTTTAGGGTTAGGGTACGACTTAGGATACGGGTTAGGGTACGGGTGAGGGTACGGCGTAGCGTATGGGTTAGGGTTAGGGTTAGGGTACGTCTTAGGGTACGGGTTAGGGTACGGGTGAGGGTACGGCGTAGGGTAAGTTTTAGGGTTAGGGTTAGGGTTAGGGTTAGTTTTAGGGTTAGGGATTGGTTTAGGGTACGGGTTAGGATTAGCGTACGTGTTAGGGTTAGATTTTGGGTTAGGGTTAGGGTACGCGTTAGGGTTAGGGTATGGGTTAGGGTTAGGGTACACGTTAGGATTAGGGTATTTATTAAACCTATCCCACTCTCTAGATACCACTTAGCACGTAAAGGAATATTATTAGAGATCCAGCCATGGAGAAGATTTTAGTCACTAGGATAAGATAAAGAATAAACACATTATAAAAAAATCACATTAGGATTTTCTTTTTAACCTGTTCCTTAAAACACTAGTGCTTAGGAAATCTAATAAAGGCAAAAGCAATCAAGGGTAGTTTAGGGTTAGGTTTAGGGTTAGGGTTAGGGTTAGTGTTAGGGTTAGGGTACGGCTTAGGGTATGGGATAGGATACGGGTGAGGGTACGGCGTAGGTTAGGGGTTAGGGTTAGGGTTAGGGTTAGGGTTAGGGTATGGCTTAGGGTACGGGTGAGGGTACGGGTGAGGGTACTGCGTAGGGTATTGGTTAGGGTTAGGGTACGGCTTAGGATACGTGTTAGGGTACGGGTTAGGGTACGGCGTAGAGTGTGGGTTAGGGTTAGGGTTAGTGTTAGGGTTAGGGTTACGGTACGTCTTAGGGTACGTGTTAGGGTACGGGTGAGGGTACGGCGTAGGTTATGGGTTAGGGTTAGGGTTAGGGTTAGGGTACGGCTTAGGATACGGGTTAGGGTACGGGTGAGGGTACGGCATCGGTTATGGTTTAGGGTTAGGGTTAGTGTTAGGGTTATGGTACGGCTTAGGTTATGGGATAGGGTACAGGTGAGGGTATGGCATAGGGTAGGGGTTAGGGTTAGGGTTAGGGTTAGGGTTAGGGTTAGGGTACGGCTTAGGGTACGGGTGAGGGTATGGGTGAGGATACTGCATAGGGTATTGTTTAGGGTTAGGGTACGGCTTAGGATACGGGTTAGGGTACGTGTTAGGTTATGGCGTACGGTATGGGTTAGGGTTAGGGTTAGGGTTAGGGTTAGGGTTAGGGTTAGGGTTAGGGTACGGCTTAGGGTACGGGTTAGGGTACGGGTGAGGTTACGGCGTAGGGTATAGTTTAGGGTTAGGGTTAGGGTTAGGGTACGGCTTAGGATACGGGTTAGGGTACGGGTGAGGGTACGGCGTAGCGTATGCTTTAGGGTTAGGGTTAGGGTTAGGGTACGGCTTAGGGTACGGGTTAGGGTACGGGTCAGGGTACGGTGTAGGTTATGGGTAAGGGTTAGGGTTAGGGTTAGGGTTAGTTTTAGGGTTAGGGATTGGTTTAGGGTACGGGTTAGGATTAGCATACATGTTTGTGTTAGGGTTTTAGTTAGGGTTAGGGTACGCGTTAGGGTTAGGGTATGGGTTAGGTTTAGGGTACACTTTAGGATTAGGGTATTTATTAAACCTATCCCACTCTCTAGATACCACTTAGCACGTAAAGGAATATTATTTGGGGTTCAGCCATGGAGAAGATTTTAGTCACTAGGATAAGATAAAGAATAAACACATTATAAAAAAATCACATAAGGTTTTCTTTTTTACCTGTTCCTTAAAACACTATTGTTTAGGAAATCTAATGGAGGCAAAAGCAGTAAAGGGTAGTTTAGGGTTAGGGTTAGGGTTAGGGTAGGGCTTAGGATACGGGTGAGGGTACTGGTGAGGGTACTGCATAGGTTATTAGTTAGGGTTAGGGTACGGTTTAGGATACGGGTTAGGATATGGGTTAGGTTACGGCGTTGGGTATGGGTGAGGGTTAGGGTTAAGGTTAGGGTAAGGCTTTGGGTACGGGTTAGGGTACGGGTGAGGGTACGGCGTAGGGTAGAGGTTAGGGTTAGGTTTAGGATTAGGGTACGGCTTAGGATACGGGTTAGGGTATGGGTGAGGGTACGGCGTAGCGTATGGGTTAGGGTTAGGGTTAGGGTTAGGGTTAGTTTTAGGGTTAGGGATTGGTTTAGGGTACGGGTTAGGATTAGCGTACGTGTTAGGGTTAGGGTTTGGGTTAGGGTTAGGGTACGCATTAGGGTTAGGGTATGGGTTAGGGTTAGGGTACACGTTAGGATTAGGGTATTTATTAAACCTATCCCACTCTCTAGATACCACTTAGCACGTAAAGGAATATTATTTAGGTTCCAGCCATGGAGAAGATTTTCGTCACTAGGATAAGATAAAGAATAAACACATTATAAAAAAATCACATTAGGATTTTCTTTTTAACCTGTTCCTTAAAACACTAGTGCTTAGGAAATCTAATGGAGGCAAAAGCAGTCAAGGGTAGTTTAGGGTTAGGGTTAGGGTTAGTGTTAGGGTTAGGGTACGGCTTAGGGTATGGGATAGGGTATGGGTGAGGATACGGCATAGGGTAGGGTTTAGGGTTAAGGTTAGTGTTAGGGTTAGGGTTAGGGTATGGCTTAGGGTACGGGTGAGGATACTGTGTAGGTCATTGGTTAGGGTTAGGTTAAGGCTTAGGATACAGGTTATTGTATGGGTTAGGGTACGGCGCAGGGTATGGGTAAGGGTTAGGGTTAGGTTTAGGGTTAGAGTTAGGGTACGGCTTAGGGTACGGGTTAGGGTACGGCGTAGTGTATAGGTTAGGGTTAGGGTTAGGGTATGGCTTAGGGTACGGGTTAGGTTACGGGTGAGGGTACGGGTGAGGGTACTGCATAGGGTATTGGTTAGGGTTAGGGTACGGCTTAGGATACGTGTTAGGGTACGGGTTAGGGTACGGCGTAGAGTGTGGGTTAGGGTTAGGGTTAGTGTTAGGGTTAGGGTTACGGTACGTCTTAGGGTACGTGTTAGGGTACAGATGAGGGTACGGCGTAGGTTATGGGTTAGGGTTAGGGTTAGGGTTAGGGTTAGGGTACGGCTTAGGATACGGGTTAGGGTACGGGTGAGGGTACGGCGTAGGTTATGGGTTAGGGATAGGGTTAGTGTTAGGGTTATGGTACGGCTTAGGTTATGGGATAGGGTACAGGTGAGGGTATGGCATAGGGTAGGGGTTAGGGTTAGGGTTAGGGTTAGGGTTAGGGTTAGGGTACGGCTTAGGGTACGGGTGAGGGTATGGGTGAGGATACTGCGTCGGGTATTGGTTAGGGTTAGGGTACGTCTTAGGATACGGGTTAGGGTACGTGTTAGGTTATGGCGTACGGTATGGGTTAGGGTTAGGGTTAGGGTTAGGGTTAGGGTTAGGGTACGGCTTAGGGTACGGGTTAGGGTACGGGTGAGGTTACGGCGTAGGGATTAGTTTAGAGTTAGGGTTAGGGTTAGGGTACGGCTTAGGATACGGGTTAGGGTACAGGTGAGGGTACGGCGTAGCGTATGGTTTAGGGTAGGGTTAGGGTTAGGGTATGGCTTAGGGTACGGGTTAGGGTACGGGTGAGGGTATGGCGTAGTGTATAGTTTAGGGTTAGGTTTAGGGTTAGGGTATGGCTTAGGGTACGGGTGAGGGTACGTGTGAGGGTACTGTGTAGGGTATTGGTTATGGTTAGGGTACGGCTTAGAATACGGGTTAGGGTACGGGTTAGGGTACGGCGTAGGGTATGGGTTAGGGTTAGGGTTAGGGTTAGTGTTAGGGTTAGGGTACCGCTTAGGGTATGGGATAGGGTACGGCGTAGGGTAGCGGTTAGGGTTAGGGTTAGGGTTAGGGTACGGCTTAGGATACGGGTTAGGGTACGGGTGAGGGTACGGCGTAGCGTATGGGTTAGAGTTAGGGTTAGGTTTAGGTTACGGCTTAGGGCACGGGTTAGGGTACGGGTGAGGGTACGGCGTAGGTTATGGGTTAGGGTTAGGGTTAGGGTTAGGGTTAGTTTTAGGGTTAGGGATTGGTTTAGGGTACGGGTTAGGATTAGCATACTTGTTCGGGTTAGGGTTTTGGTTAGGGTTAGGGTACAGGTTATGGTTAGGGTATGGGTTAGGTTTAGGGTACACTTTAGGATTAGGGTATTTATTAAACCTATCCCACTCTCTAGATACCACTTAGCACGTAAAGGATTATTATTTGGGGTTCAGCCATGGAGAAGATTTTAGTCACTAGGATAAGATAAAGAATAAACACATTATAAAAAAATCACATAAGGTTTTCTTTTTAACCTGTTCCTTAAAACACTAGTGTTTAGGAAATCTAATGGAGGCAAAAGCAGTAAAGGGTAGTTTAGGGTTAGGGTTAGGGTTAGGGTTAGGGTAGGGCTTAGGATACGGGTGAGGGTACTGGTGAGGGTACTGCGTAGGTTATTGGTTAGGGTTAGGGTACGGCTTAGGATACGGGTTAGGATATGGGTTAGGTTACGGCGTTGGGTATGGGTGAGGGTTAGGGTTAGGGTTAGGGTAAGGCTTTGGGTACGGGTTAGGGTACGGGTGAGGGTACGGCGTAGGGTAGAGGTTAGGGTTAGGTTTAGGGTTAGGGTACGGCTTAGGATACGGGTTAGGGTACGGGTGAGGGTACGGCGTAGCGTATGGGTTAGGGTTAGGGTTAGGGTACGTCTTAGGGTACGGGTTAGGGTACGGGTGAGGGTACGGCGTAGGGTAAGGTTTAGGGTTAGGGTTAGGGTTAGGGTTAGTTTTAGGGTTAGGGATTGGTTTAGGGTACGGGTTAGGATTAGCGTACGTGTTAGGGTTAGATTTTGGGTTAGGGTTAGGGTACGCGTTAGGGTTAGGGTATGGGTTAGGGTTAGGGTACACGTTAGGATTAGGGTATTTATTAAACCTATCCCACTCTCTAGATACCACTTAGCACGTAAAGGAATATTATTAGGGATCCAGCCATGGAGAAGATTTTAGTCACTAGGATAAGATAAAGAATAAACACATTATAAAAAAATCACATTAGGATTTTCTTTTTAACCTGTTCCTTAAAACACTAGTGCTTAGGAAATCTAATAAAGGCAAAAGGAATCAAGGGTAGTTTAGGGTTAGGGTTAGGGTTAGGGTTAGTGTTAGGGTTAGGGTACGGCTTAGGGTATGGGATAGGATACGGGTGAGGGTACGGCGTAGGTTAGGGGTTAGGGTTAGGGTTAGGGTTAGGGTATGGCTTAGGGTACGGGTGAGGGTACGGGTGAGGGTACTGCGTAGGGTATTGGTTAGGGTTAGGGTACGGCTTAGGATACGTGTTAGGGTACGGGTTAGGGTACGGCGTAGAGTGTGGGTTAGGGTTAGCGTTAGTGTTAGGGTTAGGGTTACGGTACGTCTTAGGGTACGTGTTAGGGTACGGGTGAGGGTACGGCGTAGGTTATGGGTTAGGGTTAGGGTTAGGGTACGGCCTAGGATACGGGTTAGGGTACGGGTGAGGGTACGGCATAGGTTATGGTTTAGGGTTAGGGTTAGTGTTAGGGTTATGGTACGGCTTAGGTTATGGGATAGGGTACAGGTGAGGGTATGGCATAGGGTAGGGGTTAGGGTTAGGGTTAGGGTTAGGGTTAGGGTTAGGGTAGGGCTTAGGGTACGGGTGAGGGTATGGGTGAGGGTACGGCGTAGCGTATTGGTTAGGGTTAGGGTTAGGGTTAGGGTTAGTTTTAGGGTTAGGGATTGGTTTAGGGTACGGGTTAGGATTAGCGTACGTGTTAGGGTTAGGGTTTGGGTTAGGGTTAGGGTACGCATTAGGGTTAGGGTGTGGGTTACGGTTAGGGTACACGTTAGGATTAGGGTATTTATTAAACCTATCCCACTCTCTAGATACCACTTAGCACGTAAAGGAATATTATTTAGGGTCCAGCCATGGAGAAGATTTTCGTCACTAGGATAAGATAAAGAATAAACACATTATAAAAAAATCACATTAGGATTTTCTTTTTAACCTGTTCCTTAAAACACTAGAGCTTAGGAAATCTAATGGAGGCAAAAGCAGTCAAGGGTAGTTTAGGGTTAGGGTTAGGGTTAGGGTTAGTGTTAGGGTTAGGGTACGGCTTAGGGTATGGGATAGGGTATGGGTGAGGGTACGGCATAGGGTAGGGTTTAGGGTTAGGATTAGTGTTAGGGTTAGGGTAGGGTATGGCTTAGGGTACGTGTG
>NW_026871848.1:0-35017 GCF_028564815.1 Eubalaena glacialis | reverse complement strand
TTCTCCCTGGTCTTCTGGGCAATGCAAGGGGACCCCAGTTTGTAAACCTGAGCTGCACTGGAACAAACACCGCCATGGCAAGTGTTCTCAGAATTCATAGCTGACGTCTTCCCCTCGCATGCATCACGTCGACTTCAGATCCAGCTGGAGACATGTGCTCTCAGCCTTTGAAGACTGTCAGGCCTTTGCAAGATCCACGGTGATGTAGGTGAAACTAGATCATTCACTGGCTCACACCATTCACCTCAGGAGGACTCCTGCTTGCCAAGGTGTTTTCATGGAAGGGCACATGTGTGTGGCATGTCTCTTTCACCTGCTTGTGGACTTCAGGTACATGAGCTAGGTGTCAACCGTGAAAGTGGAGAGGGACGGGAACAGCACATTTGCCCCAGTGACAAAGCAGAGAGATGTGTCCTCAGAGCTGCCTGAGAAACAGTCCTGTTGCCGGTCTTCTATTCACCCCAGGATTACCCTGAGAGGTAACCTGAGGCCGAGTGAATTTTCTTGGAAGAACCGGAGTGCGTGCCGTTCCTTGCTAGGTTCTCATCCCAAAGCCTTCTTGGCTAGTCATAAGGAAACTTGCCCGCGTGTTGCAAGGAAAGTCCGTGTTTTGGATGATCAGTGCTTCATGAAAAGCACTGTGGTCGCCAACTTTCTCAACCCTGCAGGAATGCCCGGGAGGAACGGAGACTTTGCCAAAGAAACAGAGTGCTTGCAATGCCTTGCTAGGAGCACATCCAGCACAGGACTTTATCTATGGCGAATGTCAGCCGAGCGCCAGAGTCAAAGTAAGGTGCAGTGTTTCCACCAGCAGAGTCGCAGTCAGCAGTTTCAAAGAGGCCTTCCCCACTAAAGTGCTGTAAATGCGGGTGTGCCTTCAAAGTCTGAGGATGCGAGCGTCTGCACCGTATTCCAAGGAAGGTCCCTGTGTACCAAAAGTGGCATCTGTGCCTGCTGAGCACCATCCAGCCACATGGGTCTTTGGACTCTACTGTTTTGTATGCAGGAGGCTGGGCAACAACGTTTTTCCTCCATGGGAGAGCTAGATTTGGAGAGCTTAGAGGAAGCCTGAAGAACACGTTGATACCGGGGCTTCTGGGCAATGCAAGGGGGGCCTCATTTTGTAACCCTGAGCTGCTTTTGGAAAACCACCGTGCTTACACGGTGAGTTCTCGGACTTCATACCTGACCTCTTGCTCCCTGAAGCAGCACCAGGACTTTACCTCTAGAGGGAGAAATAGGCAGTCGTCCTCTGAAGGTGGCTAGGCCTTCGGGAGATGTACCATGACCTAGGCGAAACGAAGGCGTTCACTGGCTCGCGCAATTTACTTCAGGAGGAACACTGGCTTTCCAAAGCGCTTTCAGCGAAGAAGTACAGTATGTGACACGGGCCTCCTTTGGTCCCCGGAACGTCAACTACATGAGCTGTGTGGCAACCGTGAAAAGGAGGCCGGACGAGAAAAGCGAAATCTGTCCCGTTGGCAACCCGGAGAGCTGGGTGCTCAGAGCTGCCTGAAAAAGGGTCCTGTTGCCCGTCTTGTACTCACCGTAGGAGTTCCCGGGGAGGCAAAGTGAGGAAGAGTGAGTTTTCTCGCAAGAACGAGGGGGTGTGGGCAGTTCCTCGCTAGGAGCTCATCCCAAAGCCTTCTTGGCTAGTGGTTCGGAAACCTGCCCGCATGCTGCCAAAGGAAAGTCCTCGAGAGCCGTGAAAAGTGTTGGGAGTGCAGCTCTGTCTGAGAAGCCTTAGTGAAGGTACTGCTTTAACACTGGTAGGCCTCTCAGGACTGCAGGGTCTCTCGCGCCTGGACCCAGGTCATGGAAGAACACGGTGTACCCAAAGTGTCAACTGCGGCTTCTGAGTGAGCTCCAGCCACATGGGTCGTTGGCCTCCACTCTGTGCATGCAGAGGGCAGGGCAACACACGGCCTGCTCCGGCGGAGAGCCAGACCTCCACCTCTGGAAACCAGTCTGGTAAACAGAGTGGGGGCCGGTGTCATGAGCAATGCATGTCACACTCCCGGCTTAGATATTAGCTGCCCGGAATCATATCCGGAGAGTAACATTGATTGTATGAACTCAAAGCTGACGACCCTTCACCTCAAGCAGAAATGTGACTTTACAACCAGTCTGATATGATGGACCCCTCTCCCCGAAGCACTGCTGGGCGATTGAAAGTTCCAAAGTCGACATCGCCTGACTGAAGCACTGTGGTGACTAGGCACGTCACCTCGCGCAGAACCTCTGCTTACAAAAGGGTCCTCACAGGAGCGCCTAGTGTGTCGCATGGCTCTCTCGTAGCTGGCAGAAGGTGCTGCTCCACAGGCTGGCTTTGCACGTAGAAACTGGATCCTGAGGGCTAAAGCATTCTTTGCCCCTTTGGAAGCAGGAGGCTTGGGGCGAGAAAAACTGAACGAAAGGCACGGGGTGGCGCCCATGTTGGACACCCTGCAGGAATTGCCCGGGAGGACGAGTGAGTTTTCTCGAAAGAAACAGTGCGCCTTGCCGTTCCTTGCCAGGAGCTCGTGCAGCAGACTGCTTCAGCTAAGGCGAATGTCGACTGAGCGGCACACTCAAAGTAAGGGGCAGTGTTTCCATCAGCAAAGTTGGTGGTCACAAGTAGACCCGAGGCTTTCACCACTGAAGTGCTGTAATGCTGGTGTGCCTTTCACATATCTGAGGACGCTCACGTCTGCACCAGTTTCCGAGGAAAATCACTGTGTACCCAAAGTGTCATCTGTGCCTTCTGAGCAACCTCATGCCTCATGATGGTCTTTGGGCTCTACTGTTGGTATGCAGAAGGCCAGGCAGCAATGTGTTTCCTCCATCGGGGAGCCAGATAGCACAGCATGGAAGAATCCTCAGGACGAGTTTTCTCCCTGGTCTTCTGGGCAATGCAAGGGGGACCCCAGTTTGTAAACCTGAGCTGCACTGGAACAAACACCGCCATGGCAAGTGTTCTCAGAATTCATAGCTGACGTCTTCCCCTCGCATGCATCACGTCGACTTCAGATCCAGCTGGAGACATGTGCTCTCAGCCTTTGAAGACTGTCAGGCCTTTGCAAGATCCACGGTGATGTAGGTGAAACTAGATCATTCACTGGCTCACACCATTCACCTCAGGAGGACTCCTGCTTGCCAAGGTGTTTTCATGGAAGGGCACATGTGTGTGGCATGTCCTCTTCACCTGCTTGTGGACTTCAGGTACATGAGCTAGGTGTCAACCGTGAAAGTGGAGAGGGACGGGAACAGCACAATTTGCCCCAGTGACAAAGCAGAGAGATGTGTCCTCAGAGCTGCCTGAGAAACAGTCCTGTTGCCGGTCTTCTATTCACCCCAGGATTACCCTGAGAGGTAACCTGAGGCCGAGTGAATTTTCTTGGAAGAACCGGAGTGCGTGCCGTTCCTTGCTAGGTTCTCATCCCAAAGCCTTCTTGGCTAGTCATAAGGAAACTTGCCCGCGTGTTGCAAGGAAAGTCCGTGTTTTGGATGATCAGTGCTTCATGAAAAGCACTGTGGTCGCCAACTTTCTCAACCCTGCAGGAATGCCCGGGGAGGAACGGAGACTTTGCCCAAAGAAACAGAGTGCTTGCAATGCCTTGCTAGGAGCACATCCAGCACAGGACTTTATCTATGGCGAATGTCAGCGAGCGCCAGAGTCAAAGTAAGGTGCAGTGTTTCCACCAGCAGAGTCGCAGTCAGCAGTTTCAAAGAGGCCTTCCCCACTAAAGTGCTGTAAATGCGGGTGTGCCTTTCAAAGTCTGAGGATGCGAGCGTCTGCACCGTATTCCAAGGAAGGTCCCTGTGTACCAAAAGTGGCATCTGTGCCTGCTGAGCACCATCCAGCCACATGGGTCTTTGGACTCTACTGTTTTGTATGCAGGAGGCTGGGCAACAACGTTTTTCCTCCATGGGAGAGCTAGATTTGGAGAGCTTAGAGGAAGCCTGAAGAACACGTTGATACCGGGGCTTCTGGGCAATGCAAGGGGCCTCATTTTGTAACCCTGAGCTGCTTTTGGAAAACCACCGTGCTTACACGGTGAGTTCTCGGACTTCATACCTGACTCTTGCTCCCTGAAGCAGCACCAGGACTTTACCTCTAGAGGGAGAAATAGGCAGTCGTCCTCTGAAGGTGGCTAGGCCTTCGGGAGATGTACCATGACCTAGGCGAAACGAAGGCGTTCACTGGCTCGCGCAATTTACTTCAGGAGGAACACTGGCTTTCCAAAGCGCTTTCAGCGAAGAAGTACAGTATGTGACACGGGCCTCCTTTGGTCCCCGGAACGTCAACTACATGAGCTGTGTGGCAACCGTGAAAAGGAGGCCGGACGAGAAAAGCGAAATCTGTCCCGTTGGCAACCCGGAGAGCTGGGTGCTCAGAGCTGCCTGAAAAAGGGTCCTGTTGCCCGTCTTGTACTCACCGTAGGAGTTCCCGGGGAGGCAAAGTGAGGAAGAGTGAGTTTTCTCGCAAGAACGAGGGGGTGTGGGCAGTTCCTCGCTAGGAGCTCATCCCAAAGCCTTCTTGGCTAGTGGTTCGGAAACCTGCCCGCATGCTGCCAAAGGAAAGTCCTCGAGAGCCGTGAAAAGTGTTGGGAGTGCAGCTCTGTCTGAGAAGCCTTAGTGAAGGTACTGCTTTAACACTGGTAGGCCTCTCAGGACTGCAGGGTCTCTCGCGCCTGGACCCAGGTCATGGAAGAACACGGTGTACCCAAAGTGTCAACTGCGGCTTCTGAGTGAGCTCCAGCCACATGGGTCGTTGGCCTCCACTCTGTGCATGCAGAGGGCAGGGCAACACACGGCCTGCTCCGGCGGAGAGCCAGACCTCCACCTCTGGAAACCAGTCTTGGTAACAGAGTGGGGGCCGGTGTCATGAGCAATGCATGTCACACTCCCGGCTTAGATATTAGCTGCCCGGAATCATATCCGGAGAGTAACATTGATTGTATGAACTCAAAGCTGACGACCCTTCACCTCAAGCAGAAATGTGACTTTACAACCAGTCTGATATGATGGACCCCTCTCCCGAAGCACTGCTGGGCGATTGAAAGTTCCAAAGTCGACATCGCCTGACTGAAGCACTGTGGTGACTAGGCACGTCACCTCGCGCAGAACCTCTGCTTACAAAAGGGTCCTCACAGGAGCGCCTAGTGTGTCGCATGGCTCTCTCGTAGCTGGGCAGAAGGTGCTGCTCCACAGGCTGGCTTTGCACGTAGAAACTGGATCCTGAGGGCTAAAGCATTCTTTGCCCCTTTGGAAGCAGGAGGCTTGGGGCGAGAAAACTGAACGAAAGGCACGGGGTGGCGCCCATGTTGGACACCCTGCAGGAATTGCCCGGGAGGACGAGTGAGTTTTCTCGAAAGAAACAGTGCGCCTGCCGTTCCTTGCCAGGAGCTCGTGCAGCAGACTGCTTCAGCTAAGGCGAATGTCGACTGAGCGGCACACTCAAAGTAAGGGGCAGTGTTTCCATCAGCAAAGTTGGTGGTCACAAGTAGACCCGAGGCTTTCACCACTGAAGTGCTGTAATGCTGGTGTGCCTTTCACATATCTGAGGACGCTCACGTCTGCACCAGTTTCCGAGGAAAATCACTGTGTACCCAAAGTGTCATCTGTGCCTTCTGAGCAACCTCATGCCTCATGATGGTCTTTGGGCTCTACTGTTGGTATGCAGAAGGCCAGGCAGCAATGTGTTTCCTCCATCGGGGAGCCAGATAGCCACAGCATGGAAGAATCCTCAGGACGAGTTTTCTCCCTGGTCTTCTGGGCAATGCAAGGGGACCCCAGTTTGTAAACCTGAGCTGCACTGGAACAAACACCGCCATGGCAAGTGTTCTCAGAATTCATAGCTGACGTCTTCCCCTCGCATGCATCACGTCGACTTCAGATCCAGCTGGAGACATGTGCTCTCAGCCTTTGAAGACTGTCAGGCCTTTGCAAGATCCACGGTGATGTAGGTGAAACTAGATCATTCACTGGCTCACACCATTCACCTCAGGAGGACTCCTGCTTGCCAAGGTGTTTTCATGGAAGGGCACATGTGTGTGGCATGTCTCTTTCACCTGCTTGTGGACTTCAGGTACATGAGCTAGGTGTCAACCGTGAAAGTGGAGAGGGACGGGAACAGCACAATTTGCCCCAGTGACAAAGCAGAGAGATGTGTCCTCAGAGCTGCCTGAGAAACAGTCCTGTTGCCGGTCTTCTATTCACCCCAGGATTACCCTGAGAGGTAACCTGAGGCCGAGTGAATTTTCTTGGAAGAACCGGAGTGCGTGCCGTTCCTTGCTAGGTTCTCATCCCAAAGCCTTCTTGGCTAGTCATAAGGAAACTTGCCCGCGTGTTGCAAGGAAAGTCCGTGTTTTGGATGATCAGTGCTTCATGAAAAGCACTGTGGTCGCCAACTTTCTCAACCCTGCAGGAATGCCCGGGGAGGAACGGAGACTTTGCCCAAAGAAACAGAGTGCTTGCAATGCCTTGCTAGGAGCACATCCAGCACAGGACTTTATCTATGGCGAATGTCAGCCGAGCGCCAGAGTCAAAGTAAGGTGCAGTGTTTCCACCAGCAGAGTCGCAGTCAGCAGTTTCAAAGAGGCCTTCCCCACTAAAGTGCTGTAAATGCGGGTGTGCCTTTCAAAGTCTGAGGATGCGAGCGTCTGCACCGTATTCCAAGGAAGGTCCCTGTGTACCAAAAGTGGCATCTGTGCCTGCTGAGCACCATCCAGCCACATGGGTCTTTGGACTCTACTGTTTTGTATGCAGGAGGCTGGGCAACAACGTTTTTCCTCCATGGGAGAGCTAGATTTGGAGAGCTTAGAGGAAGCCTGAAGAACACGTTGATACCGGGGCTTCTGGGCAATGCAAGGGGGCCTCATTTTGTAACCCTGAGCTGCTTTTGGAAAACCACCGTGCTTACACGGTGAGTTCTCGGACTTCATACCTGACCTCTTGCTCCCTGAAGCAGCACCAGGACTTTACCTCTAGAGGGAGAAATAGGCAGTCGTCCTCTGAAGGTGGCTAGGCCTTCGGGAGATGTACCATGACCTAGGCGAAACGAAGGCGTTCACTGGCTCGCGCAATTTACTTCAGGAGGAACACTGGCTTTCCAAAGCGCTTTCAGCGAAGAAGTACAGTATGTGACACGGGCCTCCTTTGGTCCCCGGAACGTCAACTACATGAGCTGTGTGGCAACCGTGAAAAGGAGGCCGGACGAGAAAAGCGAAATCTGTCCCGTTGGCAACCCGGAGAGCTGGGTGCTCAGAGCTGCCTGAAAAAGGGTCCTGTTGCCCGTCTTGTACTCACCGTAGGAGTTCCCGGGGAGGCAAAGTGAGGAAGAGTGAGTTTTCTCGCAAGAACGAGGGGGTGTGGGCAGTTCCTCGCTAGGAGCTCATCCCAAAGCCTTCTTGGCTAGTGGTTCGGAAACCTGCCCGCATGCTGCCAAAGGAAAGTCCTCGAGAGCCGTGAAAAGTGTTGGGAGTGCAGCTCTGTCTGAGAAGCCTTAGTGAAGGTACTGCTTTAACACTGGTAGGCCTCTCAGGACTGCAGGGTCTCTCGCGCCTGGACCCAGGTCATGGAAGAACACGGTGTACCCAAAGTGTCAACTGCGGCTTCTGAGTGAGCTCCAGCCACATGGGTCGTTGGCCTCCACTCTGTGCATGCAGAGGGCAGGGCAACACACGGCCTGCTCCGGCGGAGAGCCAGACCTCCACCTCTGGAAACCAGTCTTGGTAACAGAGTGGGGGCCGGTGTCATGAGCAATGCATGTCACACTCCCGGCTTAGATATTAGCTGCCCGGAATCATATCCGGAGAGTAACATTGATTGTATGAACTCAAAGCTGACGACCCTTCACCTCAAGCAGAAATGTGACTTTACAACCAGTCTGATATGATGGACCCCTCTCCCGAAGCACTGCTGGGCGATTGAAAGTTCCAAAGTCGACATCGCCTGACTGAAGCACTGTGGTGACTAGGCACGTCACCTCGCGCAGAACCTCTGCTTACAAAAGGGTCCTCACAGGAGCGCCTAGTGTGTCGCATGGCTCTCTCGTAGCTGGGCAGAAGGTGCTGCTCCACAGGCTGGCTTTGCACGTAGAAACTGGATCCTGAGGGCTAAAGCATTCTTTGCCCCTTTGGAAGCAGGAGGCTTGGGGCGAGAAAACTGAACGAAAGGCACGGGGTGGCGCCCATGTTGGACACCCTGCAGGAATTGCCCGGGAGGACGAGTGAGTTTTCTCGAAAGAAACAGTGCGCCTGCCGTTCCTTGCCAGGAGCTCGTGCAGCAGACTGCTTCAGCTAAGGCGAATGTCGACTGAGCGGCACACTCAAAGTAAGGGGCAGTGTTTCCATCAGCAAAGTTGGTGGTCACAAGTAGACCCGAGGCTTTCACCACTGAAGTGCTGTAATGCTGGTGTGCCTTTCACATATCTGAGGACGCTCACGTCTGCACCAGTTTCCGAGGAAAATCACTGTGTACCCAAAGTGTCATCTGTGCCTTCTGAGCAACCTCATGCCTCATGATGGTCTTTGGGCTCTACTGTTGGTATGCAGAAGGCCAGGCAGCAATGTGTTTCCTCCATCGGGGAGCCAGATAGCCACAGCATGGAAGAATCCTCAGGACGAGTTTTCTCCCTGGTCTTCTGGGCAATGCAAGGGGACCCCAGTTTGTAAACCTGAGCTGCACTGGAACAAACACCGCCATGGCAAGTGTTCTCAGAATTCATAGCTGACGTCTTCCCCTCGCATGCATCACGTCGACTTCAGATCCAGCTGGAGACATGTGCTCTCAGCCTTTGAAGACTGTCAGGCCTTTGCAAGATCCACGGTGATGTAGGTGAAACTAGATCATTCACTGGCTCACACCATTCACCTCAGGAGGACTCCTGCTTGCCAAGGTGTTTTCATGGAAGGGCACATGTGTGTGGCATGTCTCTTTCACCTGCTTGTGGACTTCAGGTACATGAGCTAGGTGTCAACCGTGAAAGTGGAGAGGGACGGGAACAGCACAATTTGCCCCAGTGACAAAGCAGAGAGATGTGTCCTCAGAGCTGCCTGAGAAACAGTCCTGTTGCCGGTCTTCTATTCACCCCAGGATTACCCTGAGAGGTAACCTGAGGCCGAGTGAATTTTCTTGGAAGAACCGGAGTGCGTGCCGTTCCTTGCTAGGTTCTCATCCCAAAGCCTTCTTGGCTAGTCATAAGGAAACTTGCCCGCGTGTTGCAAGGAAAGTCCGTGTTTTGGATGATCAGTGCTTCATGAAAAGCACTGTGGTCGCCAACTTTCTCAACCCTGCAGGAATGCCCGGGGAGGAACGGAGACTTTGCCCAAAGAAACAGAGTGCTTGCAATGCCTTGCTAGGAGCACATCCAGCACAGGACTTTATCTATGGCGAATGTCAGCCGAGCGCCAGAGTCAAAGTAAGGTGCAGTGTTTCCACCAGCAGAGTCGCAGTCAGCAGTTTCAAAGAGGCCTTCCCCACTAAAGTGCTGTAAATGCGGGTGTGCCTTTCAAAGTCTGAGGATGCGAGCGTCTGCACCGTATTCCAAGGAAGGTCCCTGTGTACCAAAAGTGGCATCTGTGCCTGCTGAGCACCATCCAGCCACATGGGTCTTTGGACTCTACTGTTTTGTATGCAGGAGGCTGGGCAACAACGTTTTTCCTCCATGGGAGAGCTAGATTTGGAGAGCTTAGAGGAAGCCTGAAGAACACGTTGATACCGGGGCTTCTGGGCAATGCAAGGGGGCCTCATTTTGTAACCCTGAGCTGCTTTTGGAAAACCACCGTGCTTACACGGTGAGTTCTCGGACTTCATACCTGACCTCTTGCTCCCTGAAGCAGCACCAGGACTTTACCTCTAGAGGGAGAAATAGGCAGTCGTCCTCTGAAGGTGGCTAGGCCTTCGGGAGATGTACCATGACCTAGGCGAAACGAAGGCGTTCACTGGCTCGCGCAATTTACTTCAGGAGGAACACTGGCTTTCCAAAGCGCTTTCAGCGAAGAAGTACAGTATGTGACACGGGCCTCCTTTGGTCCCCGGAACGTCAACTACATGAGCTGTGTGGCAACCGTGAAAAGGAGGCCGGACGAGAAAAGCGAAATCTGTCCCGTTGGCAACCCGGAGAGCTGGGTGCTCAGAGCTGCCTGAAAAAGGGTCCTGTTGCCCGTCTTGTACTCACCGTAGGAGTTCCCGGGGAGGCAAAGTGAGGAAGAGTGAGTTTTCTCGCAAGAACGAGGGGGTGTGGGCAGTTCCTCGCTAGGAGCTCATCCCAAAGCCTTCTTGGCTAGTGGTTCGGAAACCTGCCCGCATGCTGCCAAAGGAAAGTCCTCGAGAGCCGTGAAAAGTGTTGGGAGTGCAGCTCTGTCTGAGAAGCCTTAGTGAAGGTACTGCTTTAACACTGGTAGGCCTCTCAGGACTGCAGGGTCTCTCGCGCCTGGACCCAGGTCATGGAAGAACACGGTGTACCCAAAGTGTCAACTGCGGCTTCTGAGTGAGCTCCAGCCACATGGGTCGTTGGCCTCCACTCTGTGCATGCAGAGGGCAGGGCAACACACGGCCTGCTCCGGCGGAGAGCCAGACCTCCACCTCTGGAAACCAGTCTTGGTAACAGAGTGGGGGCCGGTGTCATGAGCAATGCATGTCACACTCCCGGCTTAGATATTAGCTGCCCGGAATCATATCCGGAGAGTAACATTGATTGTATGAACTCAAAGCTGACGACCCTTCACCTCAAGCAGAAATGTGACTTTACAACCAGTCTGATATGATGGACCCCTCTCCCGAAGCACTGCTGGGCGATTGAAAGTTCCAAAGTCGACATCGCCTGACTGAAGCACTGTGGTGACTAGGCACGTCACCTCGCGCAGAACCTCTGCTTACAAAAGGGTCCTCACAGGAGCGCCTAGTGTGTCGCATGGCTCTCTCGTAGCTGGGCAGAAGGTGCTGCTCCACAGGCTGGCTTTGCACGTAGAAACTGGATCCTGAGGGCTAAAGCATTCTTTGCCCCTTTGGAAGCAGGAGGCTTGGGGCGAGAAAACTGAACGAAAGGCACGGGGTGGCGCCCATGTTGGACACCCTGCAGGAATTGCCCGGGAGGACGAGTGAGTTTTCTCGAAAGAAACAGTGCGCCTGCCGTTCCTTGCCAGGAGCTCGTGCAGCAGACTGCTTCAGCTAAGGCGAATGTCGACTGAGCGGCACACTCAAAGTAAGGGGCAGTGTTTCCATCAGCAAAGTTGGTGGTCACAAGTAGACCCGAGGCTTTCACCACTGAAGTGCTGTAATGCTGGTGTGCCTTTCACATATCTGAGGACGCTCACGTCTGCACCAGTTTCCGAGGAAAATCACTGTGTACCCAAAGTGTCATCTGTGCCTTCTGAGCAACCTCATGCCTCATGATGGTCTTTGGGCTCTACTGTTGGTATGCAGAAGGCCAGGCAGCAATGTGTTTCCTCCATCGGGGAGCCAGATAGCCACAGCATGGAAGAATCCTCAGGACGAGTTTTCTCCCTGGTCTTCTGGGCAATGCAAGGGGACCCCAGTTTGTAAACCTGAGCTGCACTGGAACAAACACCGCCATGGCAAGTGTTCTCAGAATTCATAGCTGACGTCTTCCCCTCGCATGCATCACGTCGACTTCAGATCCAGCTGGAGACATGTGCTCTCAGCCTTTGAAGACTGTCAGGCCTTTGCAAGATCCACGGTGATGTAGGTGAAACTAGATCATTCACTGGCTCACACCATTCACCTCAGGAGGACTCCTGCTTGCCAAGGTGTTTTCATGGAAGGGCACATGTGTGTGGCATGTCTCTTTCACCTGCTTGTGGACTTCAGGTACATGAGCTAGGTGTCAACCGTGAAAGTGGAGAGGGACGGGAACAGCACAATTTGCCCCAGTGACAAAGCAGAGAGATGTGTCCTCAGAGCTGCCTGAGAAACAGTCCTGTTGCCGGTCTTCTATTCACCCCAGGATTACCCTGAGAGGTAACCTGAGGCCGAGTGAATTTTCTTGGAAGAACCGGAGTGCGTGCCGTTCCTTGCTAGGTTCTCATCCCAAAGCCTTCTTGGCTAGTCATAAGGAAACTTGCCCGCGTGTTGCAAGGAAAGTCCGTGTTTTGGATGATCAGTGCTTCATGAAAAGCACTGTGGTCGCCAACTTTCTCAACCCTGCAGGAATGCCCGGGGAGGAACGGAGACTTTGCCCAAAGAAACAGAGTGCTTGCAATGCCTTGCTAGGAGCACATCCAGCACAGGACTTTATCTATGGCGAATGTCAGCCGAGCGCCAGAGTCAAAGTAAGGTGCAGTGTTTCCACCAGCAGAGTCGCAGTCAGCAGTTTCAAAGAGGCCTTCCCCACTAAAGTGCTGTAAATGCGGGTGTGCCTTTCAAAGTCTGAGGATGCGAGCGTCTGCACCGTATTCCAAGGAAGGTCCCTGTGTACCAAAAGTGGCATCTGTGCCTGCTGAGCACCATCCAGCCACATGGGTCTTTGGACTCTACTGTTTTGTATGCAGGAGGCTGGGCAACAACGTTTTTCCTCCATGGGAGAGCTAGATTTGGAGAGCTTAGAGGAAGCCTGAAGAACACGTTGATACCGGGGCTTCTGGGCAATGCAAGGGGGCCTCATTTTGTAACCCTGAGCTGCTTTTGGAAAACCACCGTGCTTACACGGTGAGTTCTCGGACTTCATACCTGACCTCTTGCTCCCTGAAGCAGCACCAGGACTTTACCTCTAGAGGGAGAAATAGGCAGTCGTCCTCTGAAGGTGGCTAGGCCTTCGGGAGATGTACCATGACCTAGGCGAAACGAAGGCGTTCACTGGCTCGCGCAATTTACTTCAGGAGGAACACTGGCTTTCCAAAGCGCTTTCAGCGAAGAAGTACAGTATGTGACACGGGCCTCCTTTGGTCCCCGGAACGTCAACTACATGAGCTGTGTGGCAACCGTGAAAAGGAGGCCGGACGAGAAAAGCGAAATCTGTCCCGTTGGCAACCCGGAGAGCTGGGTGCTCAGAGCTGCCTGAAAAAGGGTCCTGTTGCCCGTCTTGTACTCACCGTAGGAGTTCCCGGGGAGGCAAAGTGAGGAAGAGTGAGTTTTCTCGCAAGAACGAGGGGGTGTGGGCAGTTCCTCGCTAGGAGCTCATCCCAAAGCCTTCTTGGCTAGTGGTTCGGAAACCTGCCCGCATGCTGCCAAAGGAAAGTCCTCGAGAGCCGTGAAAAGTGTTGGGAGTGCAGCTCTGTCTGAGAAGCCTTAGTGAAGGTACTGCTGTAACACTGGTAGGCCTCTCAGGACTGCAGGGTCTCTCGCGCCTGGACCCAGGTCATGGAAGAACACGGTGTACCCAAAGTGTCAACTGCGGCTTCTGAGTGAGCTCCAGCCACATGGGTCGTTGGCCTCCACTCTGTGCATGCAGAGGGCAGGGCAACACACGGCCTGCTCCGGCGGAGAGCCAGACCTCCACCTCTGGAAACCAGTCTTGGTAACAGAGTGGGGGCCGGTGTCATGAGCAATGCATGTCACACTCCCGGCTTAGATATTAGCTGCCCGGAATCATATCCGGAGAGTAACATTGATTGTATGAACTCAAAGCTGACGACCCTTCACCTCAAGCAGAAATGTGACTTTACAACCAGTCTGATATGATGGACCCCTCTCCCGAAGCACTGCTGGGCGATTGAAAGTTCCAAAGTCGACATCGCCTGACTGAAGCACTGTGGTGACTAGGCACGTCACCTCGCGCAGAACCTCTGCTTACAAAAGGGTCCTCACAGGAGCGCCTAGTGTGTCGCATGGCTCTCTCGTAGCTGGGCAGAAGGTGCTGCTCCACAGGCTGGCTTTGCACGTAGAAACTGGATCCTGAGGGCTAAAGCATTCTTTGCCCCTTTGGAAGCAGGAGGCTTGGGGCGAGAAAACTGAACGAAAGGCACGGGGTGGCGCCCATGTTGGACACCCTGCAGGAATTGCCCGGGAGGACGAGTGAGTTTTCTCGAAAGAAACAGTGCGCCTGCCGTTCCTTGCCAGGAGCTCGTGCAGCAGACTGCTTCAGCTAAGGCGAATGTCGACTGAGCGGCACACTCAAAGTAAGGGGCAGTGTTTCCATCAGCAAAGTTGGTGGTCACAAGTAGACCCGAGGCTTTCACCACTGAAGTGCTGTAATGCTGGTGTGCCTTTCACATATCTGAGGACGCTCACGTCTGCACCAGTTTCCGAGGAAAATCACTGTGTACCCAAAGTGTCATCTGTGCCTTCTGAGCAACCTCATGCCTCATGATGGTCTTTGGGCTCTACTGTTGGTATGCAGAAGGCCAGGCAGCAATGTGTTTCCTCCATCGGGGAGCCAGATAGCCACAGCATGGAAGAATCCTCAGGACGAGTTTTCTCCCTGGTCTTCTGGGCAATGCAAGGGGACCCCAGTTTGTAAACCTGAGCTGCACTGGAACAAACACCGCCATGGCAAGTGTTCTCAGAATTCATAGCTGACGTCTTCCCCTCGCATGCATCACGTCGACTTCAGATCCAGCTGGAGACATGTGCTCTCAGCCTTTGAAGACTGTCAGGCCTTTGCAAGATCCACGGTGATGTAGGTGAAACTAGATCATTCACTGGCTCACACCATTCACCTCAGGAGGACTCCTGCTTGCCAAGGTGTTTTCATGGAAGGGCACATGTGTGTGGCATGTCTCTTTCACCTGCTTGTGGACTTCAGGTACATGAGCTAGGTGTCAACCGTGAAAGTGGAGAGGGACGGGAACAGCACAATTTGCCCCAGTGACAAAGCAGAGAGATGTGTCCTCAGAGCTGCCTGAGAAACAGTCCTGTTGCCGGTCTTCTATTCACCCCAGGATTACCCTGAGAGGTAACCTGAGGCCGAGTGAATTTTCTTGGAAGAACCGGAGTGCGTGCCGTTCCTTGCTAGGTTCTCATCCCAAAGCCTTCTTGGCTAGTCATAAGGAAACTTGCCCGCGTGTTGCAAGGAAAGTCCGTGTTTTGGATGATCAGTGCTTCATGAAAAGCACTGTGGTCGCCAACTTTCTCAACCCTGCAGGAATGCCCGGGGAGGAACGGAGACTTTGCCCAAAGAAACAGAGTGCTTGCAATGCCTTGCTAGGAGCACATCCAGCACAGGACTTTATCTATGGCGAATGTCAGCCGAGCGCCAGAGTCAAAGTAAGGTGCAGTGTTTCCACCAGCAGAGTCGCAGTCAGCAGTTTCAAAGAGGCCTTCCCCACTAAAGTGCTGTAAATGCGGGTGTGCCTTTCAAAGTCTGAGGATGCGAGCGTCTGCACCGTATTCCAAGGAAGGTCCCTGTGTACCAAAAGTGGCATCTGTGCCTGCTGAGCACCATCCAGCCACATGGGTCTTTGGACTCTACTGTTTTGTATGCAGGAGGCTGGGCAACAACGTTTTTCCTCCATGGGAGAGCTAGATTTGGAGAGCTTAGAGGAAGCCTGAAGAACACGTTGATACCGGGGCTTCTGGGCAATGCAAGGGGGCCTCATTTTGTAACCCTGAGCTGCTTTTGGAAAACCACCGTGCTTACACGGTGAGTTCTCGGACTTCATACCTGACCTCTTGCTCCCTGAAGCAGCACCAGGACTTTACCTCTAGAGGGAGAAATAGGCAGTCGTCCTCTGAAGGTGGCTAGGCCTTCGGGAGATGTACCATGACCTAGGCGAAACGAAGGCGTTCACTGGCTCGCGCAATTTACTTCAGGAGGAACACTGGCTTTCCAAAGCGCTTTCAGCGAAGAAGTACAGTATGTGACACGGGCCTCCTTTGGTCCCCGGAACGTCAACTACATGAGCTGTGTGGCAACCGTGAAAAGGAGGCCGGACGAGAAAAGCGAAATCTGTCCCGTTGGCAACCCGGAGAGCTGGGTGCTCAGAGCTGCCTGAAAAAGGGTCCTGTTGCCCGTCTTGTACTCACCGTAGGAGTTCCCGGGGAGGCAAAGTGAGGAAGAGTGAGTTTTCTCGCAAGAACGAGGGGGTGTGGGCAGTTCCTCGCTAGGAGCTCATCCCAAAGCCTTCTTGGCTAGTGGTTCGGAAACCTGCCCGCATGCTGCCAAAGGAAAGTCCTCGAGAGCCGTGAAAAGTGTTGGGAGTGCAGCTCTGTCTGAGAAGCCTTAGTGAAGGTACTGCTTTAACACTGGTAGGCCTCTCAGGACTGCAGGGTCTCTCGCGCCTGGACCCAGGTCATGGAAGAACACGGTGTACCCAAAGTGTCAACTGCGGCTTCTGAGTGAGCTCCAGCCACATGGGTCGTTGGCCTCCACTCTGTGCATGCAGAGGGCAGGGCAACACACGGCCTGCTCCGGCGGAGAGCCAGACCTCCACCTCTGGAAACCAGTCTTGGTAACAGAGTGGGGGCCGGTGTCATGAGCAATGCATGTCACACTCCCGGCTTAGATATTAGCTGCCCGGAATCATATCCGGAGAGTAACATTGATTGTATGAACTCAAAGCTGACGACCCTTCACCTCAAGCAGAAATGTGACTTTACAACCAGTCTGATATGATGGACCCCTCTCCCGAAGCACTGCTGGGCGATTGAAAGTTCCAAAGTCGACATCGCCTGACTGAAGCACTGTGGTGACTAGGCACGTCACCTCGCGCAGAACCTCTGCTTACAAAAGGGTCCTCACAGGAGCGCCTAGTGTGTCGCATGGCTCTCTCGTAGCTGGGCAGAAGGTGCTGCTCCACAGGCTGGCTTTGCACGTAGAAACTGGATCCTGAGGGCTAAAGCATTCTTTGCCCCTTTGGAAGCAGGAGGCTTGGGGCGAGAAAACTGAACGAAAGGCACGGGGTGGCGCCCATGTTGGACACCCTGCAGGAATTGCCCGGGAGGACGAGTGAGTTTTCTCGAAAGAAACAGTGCGCCTGCCGTTCCTTGCCAGGAGCTCGTGCAGCAGACTGCTTCAGCTAAGGCGAATGTCGACTGAGCGGCACACTCAAAGTAAGGGGCAGTGTTTCCATCAGCAAAGTTGGTGGTCACAAGTAGACCCGAGGCTTTCACCACTGAAGTGCTGTAATGCTGGTGTGCCTTTCACATATCTGAGGACGCTCACGTCTGCACCAGTTTCCGAGGAAAATCACTGTGTACCCAAAGTGTCATCTGTGCCTTCTGAGCAACCTCATGCCTCATGATGGTCTTTGGGCTCTACTGTTGGTATGCAGAAGGCCAGGCAGCAATGTGTTTCCTCCATCGGGGAGCCAGATAGCCACAGCATGGAAGAATCCTCAGGACGAGTTTTCTCCCTGGTCTTCTGGGCAATGCAAGGGGACCCCAGTTTGTAAACCTGAGCTGCACTGGAACAAACACCGCCATGGCAAGTGTTCTCAGAATTCATAGCTGACGTCTTCCCCTCGCATGCATCACGTCGACTTCAGATCCAGCTGGAGACATGTGCTCTCAGCCTTTGAAGACTGTCAGGCCTTTGCAAGATCCACGGTGATGTAGGTGAAACTAGATCATTCACTGGCTCACACCATTCACCTCAGGAGGACTCCTGCTTGCCAAGGTGTTTTCATGGAAGGGCACATGTGTGTGGCATGTCTCTTTCACCTGCTTGTGGACTTCAGGTACATGAGCTAGGTGTCAACCGTGAAAGTGGAGAGGGACGGGAACAGCACAATTTGCCCCAGTGACAAAGCAGAGAGATGTGTCCTCAGAGCTGCCTGAGAAACAGTCCTGTTGCCGGTCTTCTATTCACCCCAGGATTACCCTGAGAGGTAACCTGAGGCCGAGTGAATTTTCTTGGAAGAACCGGAGTGCGTGCCGTTCCTTGCTAGGTTCTCATCCCAAAGCCTTCTTGGCTAGTCATAAGGAAACTTGCCCGCGTGTTGCAAGGAAAGTCCGTGTTTTGGATGATCAGTGCTTCATGAAAAGCACTGTGGTCGCCAACTTTCTCAACCCTGCAGGAATGCCCGGGGAGGAACGGAGACTTTGCCCAAAGAAACAGAGTGCTTGCAATGCCTTGCTAGGAGCACATCCAGCACAGGACTTTATCTATGGCGAATGTCAGCCGAGCGCCAGAGTCAAAGTAAGGTGCAGTGTTTCCACCAGCAGAGTCGCAGTCAGCAGTTTCAAAGAGGCCTTCCCCACTAAAGTGCTGTAAATGCGGGTGTGCCTTTCAAAGTCTGAGGATGCGAGCGTCTGCACCGTATTCCAAGGAAGGTCCCTGTGTACCAAAAGTGGCATCTGTGCCTGCTGAGCACCATCCAGCCACATGGGTCTTTGGACTCTACTGTTTTGTATGCAGGAGGCTGGGCAACAACGTTTTTCCTCCATGGGAGAGCTAGATTTGGAGAGCTTAGAGGAAGCCTGAAGAACACGTTGATACCGGGGCTTCTGGGCAATGCAAGGGGGCCTCATTTTGTAACCCTGAGCTGCTTTTGGAAAACCACCGTGCTTACACGGTGAGTTCTCGGACTTCATACCTGACCTCTTGCTCCCTGAAGCAGCACCAGGACTTTACCTCTAGAGGGAGAAATAGGCAGTCGTCCTCTGAAGGTGGCTAGGCCTTCGGGAGATGTACCATGACCTAGGCGAAACGAAGGCGTTCACTGGCTCGCGCAATTTACTTCAGGAGGAACACTGGCTTTCCAAAGCGCTTTCAGCGAAGAAGTACAGTATGTGACACGGGCCTCCTTTGGTTCCCGGAACGTCAACTACATGAGCTGTGTGGCAACCGTGAAAAGGAGGCCGGACGAGAAAAGCGAAATCTGTCCCGTTGGCAACCCGGAGAGCTGGGTGCTCAGAGCTGCCTGAAAAAGGGTCCTGTTGCCCGTCTTGTACTCACCGTAGGAGTTCCCGGGGAGGCAAAGTGAGGAAGAGTGAGTTTTCTCGCAAGAACGAGGGGGTGTGGGCAGTTAGTTCCTCGCTAGGAGCTCATCCCAAAGCCTTCTTGGCTAGTGGTTCGGAAACCTGCCCGCATGCTGCCAAAGGAAAGTCCTCGAGAGCCGTGAAAAGTGTTGGGAGTGCAGCTCTGTCTGAGAAGCCTTAGTGAAGGTACTGCTTTAACACTGGTAGGCCTCTCAGGACTGCAGGGTCTCTCGCGCCTGGACCCAGGTCATGGAAGAACACGGTGTACCCAAAGTGTCAACTGCGGCTTCTGAGTGAGCTCCAGCCACATGGGTCGTTGGCCTCCACTCTGTGCATGCAGAGGGCAGGGCAACACACGGCCTGCTCCGGCGGAGAGCCAGACCTCCACCTCTGGAAACCAGTCTTGGTAACAGAGTGGGGGCCGGTGTCATGAGCAATGCATGTCACACTCCCGGCTTAGATATTAGCTGCCCGGAATCATATCCGGAGAGTAACATTGATTGTATGAACTCAAAGCTGACGACCCTTCACCTCAAGCAGAAATGTGACTTTACAACCAGTCTGATATGATGGACCCCTCTCCCGAAGCACTGCTGGGCGATTGAAAGTTCCAAAGTCGACATCGCCTGACTGAAGCACTGTGGTGACTAGGCACGTCACCTCGCGCAGAACCTCTGCTTACAAAAGGGTCCTCACAGGAGCACCTAGTGTGTCGCATGGCTCTCTCGTAGCTGGGCAGAAGGTGCTGCTCCACAGGCTGGCTTTGCACGTAGAAACTGGATCCTGAGGGCTAAAGCATTCTTTGCCCCTTTGGAAGCAGGAGGCTTGGGGCGAGAAAACTGAACGAAAGGCACGGGGTGGCGCCCATGTTGGACACCCTGCAGGAATTGCCCGGGAGGACGAGTGAGTTTTCTCGAAAGAAACAGTGCGCCTGCCGTTCCTTGCCAGGAGCTCGTGCAGCAGACTGCTTCAGCTAAGGCGAATGTCGACTGAGCGGCACACTCAAAGTAAGGGGCAGTGTTTCCATCAGCAAAGTTGGTGGTCACAAGTAGACCCGAGGCTTTCACCACTGAAGTGCTGTAATGCTGGTGTGCCTTTCACATATCTGAGGACGCTCACGTCTGCACCAGTTTCCGAGGAAAATCACTGTGTACCCAAAGTGTCATCTGTGCCTTCTGAGCAACCTCATGCCTCATGATGGTCTTTGGGCTCTACTGTTGGTATGCAGAAGGCCAGGCAGCAATGTGTTTCCTCCATCGGGGAGCCAGATAGCCACAGCATGGAAGAATCCTCAGGACGAGTTTTCTCCCTGGTCTTCTGGGCAATGCAAGGGGACCCCAGTTTGTAAACCTGAGCTGCACTGGAACAAACACCGCCATGGCAAGTGTTCTCAGAATTCATAGCTGACGTCTTCCCCTCGCATGCATCACGTCGACTTCAGATCCAGCTGGAGACATGTGCTCTCAGCCTTTGAAGACTGTCAGGCCTTTGCAAGATCCACGGTGATGTAGGTGAAACTAGATCATTCACTGGCTCACACCATTCACCTCAGGAGGACTCCTGCTTGCCAAGGTGTTTTCATGGAAGGGCACATGTGTGTGGCATGTCTCTTTCACCTGCTTGTGGACTTCAGGTACATGAGCTAGGTGTCAACCGTGAAAGTGGAGAGGGACGGGAACAGCACAATTTGCCCCAGTGACAAAGCAGAGAGATGTGTCCTCAGAGCTGCCTGAGAAACAGTCCTGTTGCCGGTCTTCTATTCACCCCAGGATTACCCTGAGAGGTAACCTGAGGCCGAGTGAATTTTCTTGGAAGAACCGGAGTGCGTGCCGTTCCTTGCTAGGTTCTCATCCCAAAGCCTTCTTGGCTAGTCATAAGGAAACTTGCCCGCGTGTTGCAAGGAAAGTCCGTGTTTTGGATGATCAGTGCTTCATGAAAAGCACTGTGGTCGCCAACTTTCTCAACCCTGCAGGAATGCCCGGGGAGGAACGGAGACTTTGCCCAAAGAAACAGAGTGCTTGCAATGCCTTGCTAGGAGCACATCCAGCACAGGACTTTATCTATGGCGAATGTCAGCCGAGCGCCAGAGTCAAAGTAAGGTGCAGTGTTTCCACCAGCAGAGTCGCAGTCAGCAGTTTCAAAGAGGCCTTCCCCACTAAAGTGCTGTAAATGCGGGTGTGCCTTTCAAAGTCTGAGGATGCGAGCGTCTGCACCGTATTCCAAGGAAGGTCCCTGTGTACCAAAAGTGGCATCTGTGCCTGCTGAGCACCATCCAGCCACATGGGTCTTTGGACTCTACTGTTTTGTATGCAGGAGGCTGGGCAACAACGTTTTTCCTCCATGGGAGAGCTAGATTTGGAGAGCTTAGAGGAAGCCTGAAGAACACGTTGATACCGGGGCTTCTGGGCAATGCAAGGGGGCCTCATTTTGTAACCCTGAGCTGCTTTTGGAAAACCACCGTGCTTACACGGTGAGTTCTCGGACTTCATACCTGACCTCTTGCTCCCTGAAGCAGCACCAGGACTTTACCTCTAGAGGGAGAAATAGGCAGTCGTCCTCTGAAGGTGGCTAAGCCTTCGGGAGATGTACCATGACCTAGGCGAAACGAAGGCGTTCACTGGCTCGCGCAATTTACTTCAGGAGGAACACTGGCTTTCCAAAGCGCTTTCAGCGAAGAAGTACAGTATGTGACACGGGCCTCCTTTGGTCCCCGGAACGTCAACTACATGAGCTGTGTGGCAACCGTGAAAAGGAGGCCGGACGAGAAAAGCGAAATCTGTCCCGTTGGCAACCCGGAGAGCTGGGTGCTCAGAGCTGCCTGAAAAAGGGTCCTGTTGCCCGTCTTGTACTCACCGTAGGAGTTCCCGGGGAGGCAAAGTGAGGAAGAGTGAGTTTTCTCGCAAGAACGAGGGGGTGTGGGCAGTTCCTCGCTAGGAGCTCATCCCAAAGCCTTCTTGGCTAGTGGTTCGGAAACCTGCCCGCATGCTGCCAAAGGAAAGTCCTCGAGAGCCGTGAAAAGTGTTGGGAGTGCAGCTCTGTCTGAGAAGCCTTAGTGAAGGTACTGCTTTAACACTGGTAGGCCTCTCAGGACTGCAGGGTCTCTCGCGCCTGGACCCAGGTCATGGAAGAACACGGTGTACCCAAAGTGTCAACTGCGGCTTCTGAGTGAGCTCCAGCCACATGGGTCGTTGGCCTCCACTCTGTGCATGCAGAGGGCAGGGCAACACACGGCCTGCTCCGGCGGAGAGCCAGACCTCCACCTCTGGAAACCAGTCTTGGTAACAGAGTGGGGGCCGGTGTCATGAGCAATGCATGTCACACTCCCGGCTTAGATATTAGCTGCCCGGAATCATATCCGGAGAGTAACATTGATTGTATGAACTCAAAGCTGACGACCCTTCACCTCAAGCAGAAATGTGACTTTACAACCAGTCTGATATGATGGACCCCTCTCCCGAAGCACTGCTGGGCGATTGAAAGTTCCAAAGTCGACATCGCCTGACTGAAGCACTGTGGTGACTAGGCACGTCACCTCGCGCAGAACCTCTGCTTACAAAAGGGTCCTCACAGGAGCGCCTAGTGTGTCGCATGGCTCTCTCGTAGCTGGGCAGAAGGTGCTGCTCCACAGGCTGGCTTTGCACGTAGAAACTGGATCCTGAGGGCTAAAGCATTCTTTGCCCCTTTGGAAGCAGGAGGCTTGGGGCGAGAAAACTGAACGAAAGGCACGGGGTGGCGCCCATGTTGGACACCCTGCAGGAATTGCCCGGGAGGACGAGTGAGTTTTCTCGAAAGAAACAGTGCGCCTGCCGTTCCTTGCCAGGAGCTCGTGCAGCAGACTGCTTCAGCTAAGGCGAATGTCGACTGAGCGGCACACTCAAAGTAAGGGGCAGTGTTTCCATCAGCAAAGTTGGTGGTCACAAGTAGACCCGAGGCTTTCACCACTGAAGTGCTGTAATGCTGGTGTGCCTTTCACATATCTGAGGACGCTCACGTCTGCACCAGTTTCCGAGGAAAATCACTGTGTACCCAAAGTGTCATCTGTGCCTTCTGAGCAACCTCATGCCTCATGATGGTCTTTGGGCTCTACTGTTGGTATGCAGAAGGCCAGGCAGCAATGTGTTTCCTCCATCGGGGAGCCAGATAGCCACAGCATGGAAGAATCCTCAGGACGAGTTTTCTCCCTGGTCTTCTGGGCAATGCAAGGGGACCCCAGTTTGTAAACCTGAGCTGCACTGGAACAAACACCGCCATGGCAAGTGTTCTCAGAATTCATAGCTGACGTCTTCCCCTCGCATGCATCACGTCGACTTCAGATCCAGCTGGAGACATGTGCTCTCAGCCTTTGAAGACTGTCAGGCCTTTGCAAGATCCACGGTGATGTAGGTGAAACTAGATCATTCACTGGCTCACACCATTCACCTCAGGAGGACTCCTGCTTGCCAAGGTGTTTTCATGGAAGGGCACATGTGTGTGGCATGTCTCTTTCACCTGCTTGTGGACTTCAGGTACATGAGCTAGGTGTCAACCGTGAAAGTGGAGAGGGACGGGAACAGCACAATTTGCCCCAGTGACAAAGCAGAGAGATGTGTCCTCAGAGCTGCCTGAGAAACAGTCCTGTTGCCGGTCTTCTATTCACCCCAGGATTACCCTGAGAGGTAACCTGAGGCCGAGTGAATTTTCTTGGAAGAACCGGAGTGCGTGCCGTTCCTTGCTAGGTTCTCATCCCAAAGCCTTCTTGGCTAGTCATAAGGAAACTTGCCCGCGTGTTGCAAGGAAAGTCCGTGTTTTGGATGATCAGTGCTTCATGAAAAGCACTGTGGTCGCCAACTTTCTCAACCCTGCAGGAATGCCCGGGGAGGAACGGAGACTTTGCCCAAAGAAACAGAGTGCTTGCAATGCCTTGCTAGGAGCACATCCAGCACAGGACTTTATCTATGGCGAATGTCAGCCGAGCGCCAGAGTCAAAGTAAGGTGCAGTGTTTCCACCAGCAGAGTCGCAGTCAGCAGTTTCAAAGAGGCCTTCCCCACTAAAGTGCTGTAAATGCGGGTGTGCCTTTCAAAGTCTGAGGATGCGAGCGTCTGCACCGTATTCCAAGGAAGGTCCCTGTGTACCAAAAGTGGCATCTGTGCCTGCTGAGCACCATCCAGCCACATGGGTCTTTGGACTCTACTGTTTTGTATGCAGGAGGCTGGGCAACAACGTTTTTCCTCCATGGGAGAGCTAGATTTGGAGAGCTTAGAGGAAGCCTGAAGAACACGTTGATACCGGGGCTTCTGGGCAATGCAAGGGGGCCTCATTTTGTAACCCTGAGCTGCTTTTGGAAAACCACCGTGCTTACACGGTGAGTTCTCGGACTTCATACCTGACCTCTTGCTCCCTGAAGCAGCACCAGGACTTTACCTCTAGAGGGAGAAATAGGCAGTCGTCCTCTGAAGGTGGCTAGGCCTTCGGGAGATGTACCATGACCTAGGCGAAACGAAGGCGTTCACTGGCTCGCGCAATTTACTTCAGGAGGAACACTGGCTTTCCAAAGCGCTTTCAGCGAAGAAGTACAGTATGTGACACGGGCCTCCTTTGGTCCCCGGAACGTCAACTACATGAGCTGTGTGGCAACCGTGAAAAGGAGGCCGGACGAGAAAAGCGAAATCTGTCCCGTTGGCAACCCGGAGAGCTGGGTGCTCAGAGCTGCCTGAAAAAGGGTCCTGTTGCCCGTCTTGTACTCACCGTAGGAGTTCCCGGGGAGGCAAAGTGAGGAAGAGTGAGTTTTCTCGCAAGAACGAGGGGGTGTGGGCAGTTCCTCGCTAGGAGCTCATCCCAAAGCCTTCTTGGCTAGTGGTTCGGAAACCTGCCCGCATGCTGCCAAAGGAAAGTCCTCGAGAGCCGTGAAAAGTGTTGGGAGTGCAGCTCTGTCTGAGAAGCCTTAGTGAAGGTACTGCTTTAACACTGGTAGGCCTCTCAGGACTGCAGGGTCTCTCGCGCCTGGACCCAGGTCATGGAAGAACACGGTGTACCCAAAGTGTCAACTGCGGCTTCTGAGTGAGCTCCAGCCACATGGGTCGTTGGCCTCCACTCTGTGCATGCAGAGGGCAGGGCAACACACGGCCTGCTCCGGCGGAGAGCCAGACCTCCACCTCTGGAAACCAGTCTTGGTAACAGAGTGGGGGCCGGTGTCATGAGCAATGCATGTCACACTCCCGGCTTAGATATTAGCTGCCCGGAATCATATCCGGAGAGTAACATTGATTGTATGAACTCAAAGCTGACGACCCTTCACCTCAAGCAGAAATGTGACTTTACAACCAGTCTGATATGATGGACCCCTCTCCCGAAGCACTGCTGGGCGATTGAAAGTTCCAAAGTCGACATCGCCTGACTGAAGCACTGTGGTGACTAGGCACGTCACCTCGCGCAGAACCTCTGCTTACAAAAGGGTCCTCACAGGAGCGCCTAGTGTGTCGCATGGCTCTCTCGTAGCTGGGCAGAAGGTGCTGCTCCACAGGCTGGCTTTGCACGTAGAAACTGGATCCTGAGGGCTAAAGCATTCTTTGCCCCTTTGGAAGCAGGAGGCTTGGGGCGAGAAAACTGAACGAAAGGCACGGGGTGGCGCCCATGTTGGACACCCTGCAGGAATTGCCCGGGAGGACGAGTGAGTTTTCTCGAAAGAAACAGTGCGCCTGCCGTTCCTTGCCAGGAGCTCGTGCAGCAGACTGCTTCAGCTAAGGCGAATGTCGACTGAGCGGCACACTCAAAGTAAGGGGCAGTGTTTCCATCAGCAAAGTTGGTGGTCACAAGTAGACCCGAGGCTTTCACCACTGAAGTGCTGTAATGCTGGTGTGCCTTTCACATATCTGAGGACGCTCACGTCTGCACCAGTTTCCGAGGAAAATCACTGTGTACCCAAAGTGTCATCTGTGCCTTCTGAGCAACCTCATGCCTCATGATGGTCTTTGGGCTCTACTGTTGGTATGCAGAAGGCCAGGCAGCAATGTGTTTCCTCCATCGGGGAGCCAGATAGCCACAGCATGGAAGAATCCTCAGGACGAGTTTTCTCCCTGGTCTTCTGGGCAATGCAAGGGGACCCCAGTTTGTAAACCTGAGCTGCACTGGAACAAACACCGCCATGGCAAGTGTTCTCAGAATTCATAGCTGACGTCTTCCCCTCGCATGCATCACGTCGACTTCAGATCCAGCTGGAGACATGTGCTCTCAGCCTTTGAAGACTGTCAGGCCTTTGCAAGATCCACGGTGATGTAGGTGAAACTAGATCATTCACTGGCTCACACCATTCACCTCAGGAGGACTCCTGCTTGCCAAGGTGTTTTCATGGAAGGGCACATGTGTGTGGCATGTCTCTTTCACCTGCTTGTGGACTTCAGGTACATGAGCTAGGTGTCAACCGTGAAAGTGGAGAGGGACGGGAACAGCACAATTTGCCCCAGTGACAAAGCAGAGAGATGTGTCCTCAGAGCTGCCTGAGAAACAGTCCTGTTGCCGGTCTTCTATTCACCCCAGGATTACCCTGAGAGGTAACCTGAGGCCGAGTGAATTTTCTTGGAAGAACCGGAGTGCGTGCCGTTCCTTGCTAGGTTCTCATCCCAAAGCCTTCTTGGCTAGTCATAAGGAAACTTGCCCGCGTGTTGCAAGGAAAGTCCGTGTTTTGGATGATCAGTGCTTCATGAAAAGCACTGTGGTCGCCAACTTTCTCAACCCTGCAGGAATGCCCGGGGAGGAACGGAGACTTTGCCCAAAGAAACAGAGTGCTTGCAATGCCTTGCTAGGAGCACATCCAGCACAGGACTTTATCTATGGCGAATGTCAGCCGAGCGCCAGAGTCAAAGTAAGGTGCAGTGTTTCCACCAGCAGAGTCGCAGTCAGCAGTTTCAAAGAGGCCTTCCCCACTAAAGTGCTGTAAATGCGGGTGTGCCTTTCAAAGTCTGAGGATGCGAGCGTCTGCACCGTATTCCAAGGAAGGTCCCTGTGTACCAAAAGTGGCATCTGTGCCTGCTGAGCACCATCCAGCCACATGGGTCTTTGGACTCTACTGTTTTGTATGCAGGAGGCTGGGCAACAACGTTTTTCCTCCATGGGAGAGCTAGATTTGGAGAGCTTAGAGGAAGCCTGAAGAACACGTTGATACCGGGGCTTCTGGGCAATGCAAGGGGGCCTCATTTTGTAACCCTGAGCTGCTTTTGGAAAACCACCGTGCTTACACGGTGAGTTCTCGGACTTCATACCTGACCTCTTGCTCCCTGAAGCAGCACCAGGACTTTACCTCTAGAGGGAGAAATAGGCAGTCGTCCTCTGAAGGTGGCTAGGCCTTCGGGAGATGTACCATGACCTAGGCGAAACGAAGGCGTTCACTGGCTCGCGCAATTTACTTCAGGAGGAACACTGGCTTTCCAAAGCGCTTTCAGCGAAGAAGTACAGTATGTGACACGGGCCTCCTTTGGTTCCCGGAACGTCAACTACATGAGCTGTGTGGCAACCGTGAAAAGGAGGCCGGACGAGAAAAGCGAAATCTGTCCCGTTGGCAACCCGGAGAGCTGGGTGCTCAGAGCTGCCTGAAAAAGGGTCCTGTTGCCCGTCTTGTACTCACCGTAGGAGTTCCCGGGGAGGCAAAGTGAGGAAGAGTGAGTTTTCTCGCAAGAACGAGGGGGTGTGGGCAGTTCCTCGCTAGGAGCTCATCCCAAAGCCTTCTTGGCTAGTGGTTCGGAAACCTGCCCGCATGCTGCCAAAGGAAAGTCCTCGAGAGCCGTGAAAAGTGTTGGGAGTGCAGCTCTGTCTGAGAAGCCTTAGTGAAGGTACTGCTTTAACACTGGTAGGCCTCTCAGGACTGCAGGGTCTCTCGCGCCTGGACCCAGGTCATGGAAGAACACGGTGTACCCAAAGTGTCAACTGCGGCTTCTGAGTGAGCTCCAGCCACATGGGTCGTTGGCCTCCACTCTGTGCATGCAGAGGGCAGGGCAACACACGGCCTGCTCCGGCGGAGAGCCAGACCTCCACCTCTGGAAACCAGTCTTGGTAACAGAGTGGGGGCCGGTGTCATGAGCAATGCATGTCACACTCCCGGCTTAGATATTAGCTGCCCGGAATCATATCCGGAGAGTAACATTGATTGTATGAACTCAAAGCTGACGACCCTTCACCTCAAGCAGAAATGTGACTTTACAACCAGTCTGATATGATGGACCCTCTCTCACCGAAGCACTGCTGGGGCGATTGAAAGTTCCAAAGTCGACATCGCCTGACTGAAGCACTGTGGTGACTAGGCACGTCACCTCCGCGCAGAACCTCTGCTTACAAAAGGGTCCTCACAGGAGCGCCTAGTGTGTCGCATGGCTCTCTCGTAGCTGGGGCAGAAGGTGCTGCTCCACAGGCTGGCTTTGCACGTAGAAACTGATCCTGAGTGCTAAAGCATTCTTTGCCCCTTTGGAAGCAGGAGGCTTGGTGGCGAGAAAACTGAACGAAAGGCACTGGGGTGGCGCCCATGTTGGACACCCTGCAGGAATTGCCCGGGAGGACGAGGTGAGTTTTCTCGAAAGAAACAGTGCGCCTGCCGTTCCTTGCCAGGAGCTCGTGCAGCAGACTGCTTCAGCTATAGGCGAATGTCGACTGAGCGGCACACTCAAAGTAAGGGGCAGTGTTTCCATCAGCAAAGTTGGTGGTCACTAAGTAGACCCGAGGCTTTCACCACTGAAGTGCTGTAATGCTGGTGTGCCTTTCACATATCTGAGGACGCTCACGTCTGCACCAGTTTCCGAGGAAAATCACTGTGTACCCAAAGTGTCATCTGTGCCTTCTGAGCAACCTCATGCCTCATGATGGTCTTTGGGCTCTACTGTTGGTATGCAGAAGGCAGGCAGCAATGTGTTTCCTCCATCGGGGAGCCAGATAGCCACAGCATGGAAGAATCCTCAGGACGAGTTTCTCTCCTGGTCTTCTGGGCAATGCAAGGGGACCCCAGTTTGTAAACCTGAGCTGCACTGGAACAAACACCGCCATGGGCAAGTGTTCTCAGAATTCATAGCTGACGTCTTCCCCTCTGCATGCATCACGTCGACTTCAGATCCAGCTGGAGACATGTGCTCTCAGCCTTTGAAGACTGTCAGGCCTTTGCAAGATCCACGGTGATGTAGGTGAAACTAGATCATTCACTGGCTCACACCATTCACCTCAGGAGGACTCCTGCTTGCCAAGGTGTTTTCATGGAAGGGCACATGTGTGTGGGCATGTCTCTTTCACCTGCTTGTGTGACTTCAGGTACATGAGCTAGGTGTCAACCGTGAAAGTGGAGAGGGACGGGAACAGCACAATTTGCCCCAGTGACAAAGCAGAGAGATGTGTCCTCAGAGCAGTGCTCTGAGAAATCAGTCCTGTTGCCGGTCTTCTATTCACCCCAGGATTACTCCTGAGAGGTAACCTGAGGCCGAGTGAATTTTCTTGGAAGAACCGGAGTGCGTGCCGTTCCTTGCTAGGTTCTCATCCAAAGCCTTCTTGGCTAGTCATAAGGAAACTTGCCCGCGTGTTGCAAGGAAAGTCCGTGTTTTGGATGATCAGTGCTTCATGAAAAGCACTGTGGTCGCCAACTTTCTCAACCCTGCAGGAATGCCCGGGGAGGAACGGAGACTTTGCCCAAAGAAACAGAGTGCTTGCAATGCCTTGCTAGGAGCACATCCAGCACAGGACTTTATCTATGGCGAATGTCAGCCGAGCGCCAGAGTCAAAGTAAGGTGCAGTGTTTCCACCAGCAGAGTCGCAGTCAGCAGTTTCAAAGAGGCCTTCCCCACTAAAGTGCTGTAAATGCGGGGTGTGGCCTTTCAAAGTCTGAGGATGCGAGCGTCTTGCACCGTATTCCAAGGAAGGTCCCTGTGTACCAAAAGTGGCATCTGTGCCTGCTGAGCACCATCCAGCCACATGGGTCTTTGGACTCTACTGTTTTGTATGCAGGAGGCTGGGCAACAAGCGTTTTTCCTCCATGGGAGAGCTAGATTTGGAGAGCTTAGAGGAAGCCTGAAGAACACGTTGATACCGGGGCTTCTGGGCAATGCAAGGGGGCCTCATTTTGTAACCCTGAGCTGCTTTTGGAAAACCACCGTGCTTACACGGTGAGTTCTCGGACTTCATACCTGACCTCTTGCTCCCTGAAGCAGCACCAGGACTTTACCTCTAGAGGGAGAAATAGGCAGTCGTCCTCTGAAGGTGGCTAGGCCTTCGGGGAGATGTACCATGACCTAGGCGAAACGAAGGCGTTCACTGGCTCGCGCAATTTTACTTCAGGAGGAACACTGGCTTTCCAAAGCGCTTTCAGCGAAGAAGTACAGTATGTGACACGGGCCTCCTTTGGTTCCCGGAACGTCAACTACATGAGCTGTGTGGCAACCGTGAAAAGGAGGCCGGACGAGAAAAGCGAAATCTGTCCCGTTGGCAACCCGGAGAGCTGGGTGCTCAGAGCTGCCTGAAAAAGGGTCCTGTTGCCCGTCTTGTACTCACCGTAGGAGTTCCCGGGGAGGCAAAGTGAGGAAGAGTGAGTTTTCTCGCAAGAACGAGGGGGTGTGGGCAGTTCCTCGCTAGAGAGCTCATCCCAAAGCCTTCTTGGCTAGTGGTTCGGAAAACCTGCCCGCATGCTGCCAAAGGAAAGTCCTCGAGAGCCGTGAAAAGTGTTGGGAGTGCAGCTCTGTCTGAGAAGCCTTAGTGAAGGTACTGCTTTAACACTGGTAGGCCTCTCAGGACTGCAGGGTCTCTCGCGCCTGGACCCAGGTCATGGAAGAACACCGGTGTACCCAAAGTGTCAACTGCGGCTTCTGAGTGAGCTCCAGCCACATGGGTCGTTGGCCTCCACTCTGTGCATGCAGAGGGCAGGGCTAACACACGGCCTGCTCCGGCGGAGAGCCAGACCTCCACCTCTGGAAACCAGTCTTGGTAACAGAGTGGGGGCGCGTGTCATGAGCAATGCATGTCACACTCCCCGGCTTAGATATTAGCTGCCCGGAATCATATCCGGAGAGTAACATTGATTGTATGAACTCAAAGCTGACGACCCTTCACCTCAAGCAGAAATGTGACTTTACAACCAGTCTGATATGATGGACCCCTCTCCCGAAGCACTGCTGGGCGATTGAAAGTTCCAAAGTCGACATCGCCTGACTGAAGCACTGTGGTGACTAGGCACGTCACCTCGCGCAGAACCTCTGCTTACAAAAGGGTCCTCACAGGAGCGCCTAGTGTGTCGCATGGCTCTCTCGTAGCTGGGCAGAAGGTGCTTGCTCCACAGGCTGGCTTTGCACGTAGAAACTGGATCCTGAGGGCTAAAGCATTCTTTGCCCCTTTGGAAGCAGGAGGCTTGGGGCGAGAAAACTGAACGAAAGGCACGGGGTGGCGCCCATGTTGGACACCCTGCAGGAATTGCCCGGGAGGACGAGTGAGTTTTCTCGAAAGAAACAGTGCGCCTGCCGTTCCTTGCCAGGAGCCTCGTGCAGCAGACTGCTTCAGCTAAGGCGAATGTCGACTGAGCGGCACACTCAAAGTAAGGGGGCAGTGTTTCCATCAGCAAAGTTGGTGGTCACAAGTAGACCCGAGGCTTTCACCACTGAAGTGCTGTAATGCTGGTGTGCCTTTCACATATCTGAGGACGCTCACGTCTGCACCAGTTTCCGAGGAAAATCACTGTGTACCCAAAGTGTCATCTGTGCCTTCTGAGCAACCTCATGCCTCATGATGGTCTTTGGGCTCTACTGTTGGTATGCAGAAGGCCAGGCAGCAATGTGTTTCCTCCATCGGGGAGCCAGATAGCCACAGCATGGAAGAATCCCTCAGGACGAGTTTTCTCTCCTGGTCTTCTGGCAATGCAAGGGGACCCCAGTTTGTAAACCTGAGCTGCACTGGAACAAACACCGCCATGGCAAGTGTTCTCAGAATTCATAGCTGACGTCTTCCCCTCGCATGCATCACGTCGACTTCAGATCCAGCTGGAGACATGTGCTCTCAGCCTTTTGAAGACTGTCAGGCCTTGCAAGATCCACGGTGATGTAGGTGAAACTAGATCATTCACTGGCTCACACCATTCACCTCAGGAGGACTCCTGCTTGCCAAGGTGTTTTCATGGAAGGGCACATGTGTGTGGCATGTCTCTTTCACCTGCTTGTGGACTTCAGGTACATGAGCTAGGTGTCAACCGTGAAAGTGGAGAGGGACGGGAACAGCACAATTTGCCCCAGTGACAAAGCAGAGAGATGTGTCCTCAGAGCTGCCTGAGAAACAGTCCTGTTGCCGGTCTTCTATTCACCCCCAGGATTACCCTGAGAGGTAACCTGAGGCCGAGTGAATTTTCTTGGAAGAACCGGAGTGCGTGCCGTTCCTTGCTAGGTTCTCATCCCAAAGCCTTCTTGGCTAGTCATAAGGAAACTTGCCCGCGTGTTGCAAGGAAAGTCCGTGTTTTGGATGATCAGTGCTTCATGAAAAGCACTGTGGTCGCCAACTTTCTCAACCCTGCAGGAATGCCCGGGGAGGAACGGAGACTTTGCCCAAAGAAACAGAGTGCTTGCAATGCCTTGCTAGGAGCACATCCAGCACAGGACTTTATCTATGGCGAATGTCAGCCGAGCGCCAGAGTCAAAGTAAGGTGCAGTGTTTCCACCAGCAGAGTCGCAGTCAGCAGTTTCAAAGAGGCCTTCCCCACTAAAGTGCTGTAAATGCGGGTGTGCCTTTCAAAGTCTGAGGATGCGAGCGTCTGCACCGTATTCCAAGGAAGGTCCCTGTGTACCAAAAGTGGCATCTGTGCCTGCTTGAGCACCATCCAGCCACATGGGTCTTTGGACTCTACTGTTTTGTATGCAGGAGGCTGGGCAACAACGTTTTTCCTCCATGGGAGAGCTAGATTTGGAGAGCTTAGAGGAAGCCTGAAGAACACGTTGATACCGGGGCTTCTGGGCAATGCAAGGGGGCCTCATTTTGTAACCCTGAGCTGCTTTTGGAAAACCACCGTGCTTACACGTGAGTTCTCGGACTTCATACCTGACCTCTTGCTCCCTGAAGCAGCACCAGGACTTTACCTCTAGAGGGAGAAATAGGCAGTCGTCCTCTGAAGGTGGCTAGGCCTTCGGGAGATGTACCATGACCTAGGCGAAACGAAGGCGTTCACTGGCTCGCGCAATTTACTTCAGGAGGAACACTGGCTTTCCCAAAGCGCTTTCAGCGAAGAAGTACAGTATGTGACACGGGCCTCCTTTGGTTCCCGGAACGTCAACTACATGAGCTGTGTGGCAACCGTGAAAAGGAGGCCGGACGAGAAAAGCGAAATCTGTCCCGTTGGCAACCCGGAGAGCTGGGTGCTCAGAGCTGCCTGAAAAAGGGTCTCTGTTGCCCGTCTTGTACTCACCGTAGGAGTTCCCGGGGAGGCAAAGTGAGGAAGAGTGAGTTTTCTCGCAAGAACGAGGGGGTGTGGGCAGTTCCTCGCTAGGAGCTCATCCCAAAGCCTTCTTGGCTAGTGGTTCGGAAACCTGCCCGCATGCTGCCAAAGGAAAGTCCCTCGAGAGCCGTGAAAAGTGTTGGGAGTGCAGCTCTGTCTGAGAAGCCTTAGTGAAGGTACTGCTTTAACACTGAGTAGGCCTCTCAGGACTGCAGGGTCTCTCGCGCCTGGACCCAGGTCATGGAAGAACACGGTGTACCCAAAGTGTCAACTGCGGCTTCTGAGTGAGCTCCAGCCACATTGGGTCGTTGGCCTCCACTCTGTGCATGCAGAGGGCAGGGCAACACACGGCCTGCCTCCGGCGGAGAGCCAGACCTCCACCTCTTGGAAACCAGTCTTGGTAACAGAGTGGGGGCCGGTGTCATGAGCAATGCATGTCACACTCCCGGCTTAGATATTAGCTGCCCGGAATCATATCCGGAGAGTAACATTGATTGTATGAACTCAAAGCTGACGACCCTTCACCTCAAGCAGAAATGTGACTTTACAACCAGTCTGATATGATGGACCCCTCTCCCGAAGCACTGCTGGGCGATTGAAAGTTCCAAAGTCGACATCGCCTGACTGAAGCACTGTGGTGACTAGGCACGTCACCTCGCGCAGAACCTCTGCTTACAAAAGGGTCCTCACAGGAGCGCCTAGTGTGTCGCATGGCTCTCTCGTAGCTGGGCAGAAGGTGCTGCTCCACAGGCTGGCTTTGCACGTAGAAACTGGATCCTGAGGGCTAAAGCATTCTTTGCCCCTTTGGAAGCAGGAGGCTTGGGGCGAGAAAACTGAACGAAAGGCACGGGGTGGCGCCCATGTTGGACACCCTGCAGGAATTGCCCGGGAGGACGAGTGAGTTTTCTCGAAAGAAACAGTGCGCCTAGCCGTTCCTTGCCAGGAGCTCGTGCAGCAGACTGCTTCAGCTAAGGCGAATGTCGACTGAGCGGCACACTCAAAGTAAGGGGCAGTGTTTCCATCAGCAAAGTTGGTGGTCACAAGTAGACCCGAGGCTTTCACCACTGAAGTGCTGTAATGCTGGTGTGCCTTTCACATATCTGAGGACGCTCACGTCTGCACCAGTTTCCGAGGAAAATCACTGTGTACCCAAAGTGTCATCTGTGCCTTCTGAGCAACCTCATGCCTCATGATGGTCTTTGGGCTCTACTGTTGGTATGCAAGAAGGCCAGGCAGCAATGTGTTTCCTCCATCGGGGAGCCAGATAGCCACAGCATGGAAGAATCCTCAGGACGAGTTTTCTCCCTGGTCTTCTGGGCAATGCAAGCGGGACCCCAGTTTGTAAACCTGAGCTGCACTGGAACAAACACCGCCATGGCAAGTGTTCTCAGAATTCATAGCTGACGTCTTCCCCTCGCATGCATCACGTCGACTTCAGATCCAGCTGGAGACATGTGCTCTCAGCCTTTGAAGACTGTCAGGCCTTTGCAAGATCCACGGTGATGTAGGTGAAACTAGATCATTCACTGGCTCACACCATTCACCTCAGGAGGACTCCTGCTTGCCAAGGTGTTTTCATGGAAGGGCACATGTGTGTGGCATGTCTCTTTCACCTGCTTGTGGACTTCAGGTACATGAGCTAGGTGTCAACCGTGAAAGTGGAGAGGGGACGGGAACAGCACAATTTGCCCCAGTGACAAAGCAGAGAGATGTGTCCTCAGAGCTGCCTGAGAAACAGTCACTTGTTGCCGGTCTTCTATTCACCCCCAGGATTACCCTGAGAGGTAACCTGAGGCCGAGTGAATTTTCTT
>NW_026871847.1:0-35151 GCF_028564815.1 Eubalaena glacialis | reverse complement strand
TCTGTTTTGTAATTCAGTTCAAGTGTAGCGATTTTGACATTCCCTCTATAAGCGATATCTTAGGATAAGTGCCTTTTTCTGTGTGACTTATTTCACTTAGAATCATCGTACCTAAATCCACTCATCATGCTGCTAACTAGCCTTATGACATTGATTTCATGGCTGAGTGATATTCCATTGTGCCAAGTACCACCATTTGTTTATCCATTTTTCTCTTTCCTGGGATATTGAAGGTGTACCGAAGCGGAGGTTCTTGGCAACAGAGCAGCCGTAAACTTTAGGGTGCCTGTGTCTTGTTGATTTTTAGTTTTCCCAATTTATACGCCCATGAGTGGAAGTGCCCTATGCTCTCTACGCTGTGTTTATTACTTGTTTCAGGACACACCGTACTCTTCTCCAGATTGCCTGTTGGCAATTTACATCCCGCCCATCAGCGTAGCAAGGCTCCCATGTCTCCATGGCCTGTCCTGCTTTTCTGGTTTTTACAGTTTGTTCAGCATGGCCCTTTTGACCAAGGGCAAGCGAGACTTCTTTGTAGCGCTGATTTGCCCTTCCGGCTTGCTTGGTTGGCCAAAAAGGGCGTATGCTTTTTTTCCTGAATATATTCAGGAAAAAACGCATACGCCCTTTTTGGCCAAGGGCATCATTGTCAACGTTTTGTCACTTTTCATGTGCTTTAAAGGCGAGTCGAATCTACCTCCTGAAATCTGTTTCCTGCAAATCTGCCTTGCTTTCAAATCCTCTTCGTTGCCTTCCCTCAAAATATTTGTGGACGAGAGATCTCATTTATAACTCTGCACGTTTGTGAATTGCAGTGCCCCTGAGCTCCATTTGTCTCCTCGCTTTTTTGGGAGCTGGCCGCAAAAGCGCAGGATTGCTTCAGGCCCTATTTTGGTTCTGGGGGGCAGGCTGAGCCTGTGGTTCATTCTTCTTCCTGATGGAAAAATGGAGTGACCTGTGCCTGTCCCAACACCTAGGGCTAGTCTCTCGTTGGTTGCCCGTCTTCCCGTTCATCCTCAGGAAAATTGCAACCTGTACGATACAGGAGTTTAAAGATGCTGATTCTCCAAGTAGGGAGATGGTGAATCAAGCGGCTGGAATGGGGAACCCGAGCACAAGGAGAGGAGAAATGAGGTGCGTTTTAGAAACCTTTCCCGATCTCACGGCATAACATCTTCTGGGTTTCACATGCATGTTTGGATGTAGGAAGATGCCCTTGTACCTGGATATTTGAGACCCATGGGGTGGGTACCCCGCGGTGTTACTTTAAAGTATCTGCATTTGCTCACCCGACCTCACCAATCCTCTCAGCCCCAAGAGTGTCCAGCCTTATGTCTCATCCAGCTGTGGGTCTAGATATGGTCAATCCAGGTTGCATCAGAGACCCTGAACGGATTTTGTAAGAATTTCTCTCTCTTTCACTGTCTTTGCTTTGTGGCTTTTTTAAAGTAATGTATGTTTAGAATGGGGTTTGGCTGCTTTTCCCTGCTGTGTTTATGCCGCTTTACACCCTCTTGATTCACTTGCAGAGAGATATCGATACATAGGTATTCAGATTCATACTAATCAGATATAATCTTGTGCGGTGACTAGGGGGTGTTGAGTCCAGTTAACTGAGCAGGGAGTAGGCCTTGTCTATTACATATTTGGCTTATGGAGCGGTGTCTGAGCTAATTTCAAACCCTTGTTTTATGCATCACCCCACCTCACCTTTCCGGTTAAGCAGCCATAGTGTGTCTTCTAAAGGTGTGCCTCTGTTCTGTTTTGTAATTCAGTTCAAGTTTAGCGATTTTGACATTCCCTCTATAAGCGATATCTTAGGATAAGTGCCTTTTTCTGTGTGACTTATTTCACTTAGAATCATCGTACCTAAATCCACTCATCATGCTGCTAACTAGCCTTATGACATTGATTTCATGGCTGAGTGATATTCCATTGTGCCAAGTACCACCATTTCTTTATCCATTTTTCTCTTTCCTGGGATATTGAAAGTGTACCGAAGCGGAGGTTCTTGGCAACAGAGCAGCCGTAAAGTTTGGGGTGCCTGTGTCTTGTTGATTTTTAGTTTTCCCAATTTATACGCCCATGAGTGGAAGTGCCCTATGCTCTCTACACTGTGTTTATTACTTGTTTTAGGACACACCGTACTCTTCTCCAGAGGGCCCGTTGGCAATTTACATCCCGCCCATCAGCGTAGCAAGGCTCCCATGTCTCCATGGCCTGTCCTGCTTTTCTTGTTTTTACACTTTGTTCAGCATGGCCCTTTTGACCGAGGGCAAGCGAGACTTCTTTGTAGCGCTGATTTGCCCTTCCGGCTTGCTTGGTTGGCCAAAAAGGGCGTATGCGTTTTTTCCTGAATATATTCAGGAAAAAACGCATACGCCCTTTTTGGCCAAGGGCATCATTGTCAACGTTTTGCCGCTTTTCATGTGCTTTAAAGGCGAGTCGAATCTACCTCCTGAAATCTGTTTCCTGCAAATCTGCCTTGCTTTCAAATCCTCTTCGTTGCCTTCCCTCAATATATTTGTGGACGAGAGTTCTCATTTATAACTCTGCACGTTTGTGAATTGCAGTGCCCCTGAGCTCCATTTGTCTCCTCGCTTTTTTGGGAGCTGGCCGCAAAATCGCAGGATTGCTTCAGGCCCTATTTTGGTTCTGGGGGGCAGGCTGAGCCTGTGGTTCATTCTTCTTCCTGATGGGAAAATGGAGTGACCTACGACTGTCCCAACACCTAGGGCTCGTCTCTCGTTGGTTCCGCGACTTCCCGTTCATCCTCAGGACAAATTGCAACCTGTACAATCAGGAGGTTAAAGGTGCTGATTCTCCAAGTAGGGAGATGGTTGGTCAAGCAGCTGGAATGGCGAACCCGAGCACAAGGAGAGGAGAAATGAGGTGCGTTTTAGAAACCTTTCCCGATCTCATGGCATACCATCTTCTGGGTTTCCCATGCATGTTTTGATGTAGGAAGATGCCCTTGTACCTGGAGATTTGAGACCCATGGGGTGTGTTCCCCGCAGTTTTACTTTAAAGTATCTGCGTTTGCTCACCCAACCTCACCAATCCTCTCAGCCCCAAGAGTGTCCAGCCTTATGTCTCATCCAGCTGTGGGTCTAGATATGGTCAATCCAGGTTGTATCATAGACCCTGAACGGATTTTGTAAGAATTTCTCTCTCTTTCACTGTCTTTGCTTTGTGGGTTTTTTAAAGTAATGTATGTTTAGAATCGGGCTTGGCTGCTTTTCCCTGCTGTGTTGATGCCGCTTTACACCCTCTTGATTCACTTGCAGAGAGATATCGATACATAGGTTTTCAGATTCTTACTACTCAGATATATTCTTGTGTGGTGACTAGGGTGTGTTGAGTCCAGTTCACTGAGCAGGGAGTAGGCCTTGTCTATTACATATTTGGCTTATGGAGCGGTCTCTGAGCTAATTTCAAACCCTTGTTTTATGCATCACCCCACCTCACCTTTCCCGTTAAGCAGCCATAGTGTGTCTTCTAAAGGTGTGCCTCTGTTCTGTTTTGTAATTCAGTTCAAGTGTAGCGATTTTGACATTCCCTCTATAAGCGATATCTTAGGATAAGTGCCTTTTTCTGTGTGACTTATTTCACTTACAATCATCGTACCTAAATCCACTCATCATGCTGCTAACTAGCCTTATGACATTGATTTCATGGCTGAGTGATATTCCATTGTGCCAAGTACCACCATTTGTTTATCCATTTTTTTCTTTCCTGGGATATTGAAGGTGTACCGAAGTGGAGGTTCTTGGAAACAGAGCAGCCGTAAAGTTTGGGGTGCCTGTGTCTTGTTGATTTTTAGTTTTCCCAATTTATACGCCCATGAGTGGAAGTGCCCTATGCTCTCTACGCTGTGTTTATTACTTGTTTCAGGACACACCGTACACTTCTCCAGAGTGCCTGTTGGCAATTTACATCCCGCCCATCAGCGTAGCAAGGCTCCAATGTCTCCATGGCCTGTCCTGCTTTTCTGGTTTTTACACTTTGTTCAGCATGGCCCTTTTGACCGAGGGAAAGCGAGACTTCTTTGTAGCGCTGATTTGCCCTTCCGGCTTGCTTGGTTGGCCAAAAAGGGCGTATGCGTTTTTTCCTGAATATATTCAGGAAAAAACGCATACGCCCTTTTTGGCCAAGGGCCTCATTGTCAACGTTTTGCCGCTTTTCATGTGCTTTACAGGCGAGTCGAATCTACATCCTGAAATCTGTTTCCTGCAAATCTGCCTTGCTTTCAAATCCTCTTCGTTGCCTTCCCTCAATATATTTGTGGACGAGAGTTCTCATTGATAACTCTGCACGTTTGTGAATTGCAGTGCCCCTGAGCTCCATTTGTCTCCTCGCTTTTTTGGGAGCTGGCCGCAAAAGCGCAGGATTGCTTCAGGCCCTATTTTGGTTCTGGGGGGCAGGCTGAGCCTGTGGTTCATTCTTCTTCCTGATGGGAAAATGGAGTGACCTGTGCCTGTCCCAACACCTAGGGCTAGTCTCTCGTTGTTTCCCCGTCTTCCCCTTCATCCTCAGGACAAATTGCAACCTGGACGAAATAGGAGGTTAAAGGTGCTGATTCTCCAATTAGGGAGATGGTTAGTCAAGTGGCTGGAATGGCGAACCCGAGCACAAGGAGAGGAGAAATGAGGTGCGTTTTAGAAACCTTTCCCGATCTCATGGCATACCATCTTCTGGGTTTCCCATGCATGTTTTGATGTAGGAAGATGCCCTTATACCTGGAGATTTGAGACCCATGGGGTGTGTTCCCCACAGTATTACTTTAAAGTATCTGCGTTTGCTCACCCAACCTCACCAATCCTCTCAGCCCCAAGAGTGTCCAGCCTTATGTCTCATCCAGCTGTGGGTCTAGATATGGTGAATCCAGGTTGCATCAGAGACCCTGAACGGATTTTGTAAGAATTTCTCTCTCTTTCACTGTCTTTGTTTTGTGGGTTTTTTAAAGTAATTTATGTTTAGAATCGGGCTTGGCTGCTTTTCCCTGCTGTGTTGATGCCGCTTTACACCCTCTTGATTCACTTGCAGAGAGATATCGATACATATGTTTTCAGATTCATACTAGTCAGATATATTCTTGTGCGGTGACTAGGGGGTGTTGAGTCCAGTTCACTGAGCAGGGAGTAGGCCTTGTCTAGTACATATTTGGCTTATGGAGCGGTGTCTGAGCTAATTTGAAACCCTTGTTTTATGCATCACCCCACCTCACCTTTACAGTTAAGCAGACATAGTGTGTCTTCTAAAGGTGTGACTCTGTTCTGTTTTGTAATTCAGTTTAAGTGTAGCGATTTTGACATTCCCTCTATAAGCGATATCTTAGGATAAGTGCCTTTTTCTGTGTGACTTATTTCACTTAGAATCATCGTACCTAAATCCACTCATCATGCTGCTAACTAGCCTTATGACATTGATTTCATGGCTGAGTGATATTGCATTGTGCCAAGTACCACCATTTGTTTATCCATTTTTCTCTTAGGTTAGGGTTAGGGCTGGGTGCGGCTTAGGGTACGGGTTAGGGTACGGGTGAGGGTACGGCATAGTGTATAGGTTAGGGTTAGGTTTAGGGTTAGGGTACGGCTTAGGGTACGGGTTAGGGTACGGGTGAGGGTATGGCGTAGTGTATAGGTTAGGGTTAGGGTTAGGGTTAGGGTACGGCTTAGGGTATGGGATAGGGTACGGGTGAGGGTACGGCGTAGGGTAGGGGTTAGGGTTTGGTTTAGGGTTAGTGTTAGGGTTAGGGTACCGCTTAGGTTTTGGGATAGGGTACGGCGTAGGGTAGCGGTTAGGGTTAGGGTTAGGGTTAGGGTTAGGGTACGGCTTAGGATACGGGTTAGGGTACGGGTGAGGGTACGGCGTAGCGTATGTGTTAGGGTTCGGGTTAGGGTACGGCTTAGGGTATGGGTTAGGATACGTGTGTGGTTACGGCGTAGAGTATGGTTTAGGGTTAGGATTAGTGTTAGGGTTAGGGTACCGCTTAGGGTATGGGATAGGGTACGGCGTAGGGTAGCGGTTAGGGTTAGGGTTAGGCTTAGGGTTAGGGTACGGCTTAGGGTACGGGTTAGGGTACGGGTGAGGGTACGGCGTAGGGTATGGGTTAGGGTTAGGGTTAGGGTTAGGGTTAGTTTTAGGGTTAGGGATAGTTTTGGGTACGGGTTAGGATTAGCGTATGTGTTAGGGTTAGGATTTGGGTTAGGTTTAGGGTACGCGTTCGGGTTAGCGTATGGGTTAGGGCTAGGGTACACGTTAGGATTAGGGTATTTATTAAACCTATCCCACTCTCTAGATACCACTTAGCACGTAAAGGAATATTATTTGGTGTCCAGCCATGGAGAAGATTTTAGTCACTAGGATAAGATAAAGAATAAACACATTATAAAAAAATCACATTAGGATTTTCTTTTTAACCTGTTCCTTAAAACACTAGTGCTTAGGAAATCTAATGGAGGCAAAAGCAGTCAAGGGTAGTTTAGGGTTAGGGTTAGGGTTAGGGTTAGTGTTAGGGTTAGGGTACGGCTTAGGGTATGGGATAGGGTACGGGTGAGGGTACGGCGTAGGGTAGGGGTTAGGGTTAGGGTTAGGTTTAGGGTACGGGTGAGGGTAAGGGTGAGGATACTGCGTAGGGTATTGGTTAGGATTAGGGTATGGCTTAGGATACGGGTTAGGGTACGGGTGAGGGTACGGCGTAGCGTATGGGTTTGGGTTAGGGTTAGGGTACGACTTAGGGTACGGGTTAGGGTACGGGTGACGGTACGGCGTAGGGTATATGTTAGGGTTACGCTTAGTTTTAGGGTTACGTCAAGGTATAGGGTACAGGTTAGGATGAGGGTACTTGTTAGGGTTAGGCTATGGGTTAGGGTTAGGGTTCACGTTAGGGTTAGGTCATTTATTAAACCTATCCCACTCTCTACATACCACTTAGCGCGTAAAGGAATGTAATTTGGGTTCCAACCATGGAGAAAATTTTAGACACTAGGATAAGATAAAGAATACACACATTATAAATAAGTCACATTAGCATTTTATTTTTAACCTGTTCCTTAAAACACTAGTGCTTAGGAAATCTATTGGAGACAAAAGCAGTCAAGGGTAGTTTACAGTTAGTGTTAGGGTTAGGGTATGGCTTAGAGTAAGGGTGAGGGTACGGCGTAGGATATGTGTTAGGGTTAGTCTTAGGGTTAGGGTTAGAGTTAGGGTACGGCTTAGGGTACGGGTTAGGGTAAGAGTGAGGGTACGGAGTAGGGTATGGGTTAGGATTACGGTTAGGGTTAGGGTACGGCTTAGGATACGGGTTAGGGTAAGGGTGAGGGTATGGCAAAGGATATGGGTTAGGCTATGAGTTATTGTTAGGGTTAGGGTACGGCTTTGGGTACGGGTTAGGGAACGCGTGAGTGTACGGCGTAGGGTATGGGTTAGGTTTAGAGTTAGGGTTAGGGTTAGGGTACGGGTTAGGGTACGGTTGAGGGTACGGGTTAGTGTATTGATTAGGGTTAGGGTTAGGGTTCGGGTTAGGGTAAGGGTGAGGGTACGGCATAGGATATGGGTTAGGCTTAGTGTTATGGTTAGGGTTAGGGTACGGCTTTGGGTATGGGTTAGGGAACACGTGAGTGTACGGCGTAGGGTATGGGTTAGGGTGAGGGTTAGGGTTAGGGTTAGGGTTAGGGTTAGGGTACGGCTTTGGGTACGGGTGAGGGTACCTCGTTGGGTATGTGTTAGGGTTAGGGGTAGGGTACGACTTCGGGTACGGTTCAGGGTCCGGGTTAGGTTACGGCATAGGGTATGGCTTAAGGTTAGTTTTAGGGTTAGGGTTAGGGTACTGCTTATGGTACGGGTTAGAGTACGGGTGAGAGGTTTAGGGTATGGGTAAGGGTTAGTGTATGCATTAGAGTTAGTGTATTTATTAAACATATCCCACTCTCTAGATACCATTTAGCATGTAAAGTGAAGAGGCTGGAATGGCGAACCCGAGCACAAGGAGAGGAGAAATGAGGTGCGTTTTAGAAACCTTTCCCAATCTCACGGCATACCATCTTCTGGGTTTCCCATGCATGTTTTGATGTAGGAAGATGCCCTTGTACCTGGAGATTTGAGACCCATGGGGTGTGTACCCCGCGGTGTTACTTTAAAATATCTGGGTTTGCTCACCCAACCTCACCAATCCTCTCAGCCCCAAGAGTGTCCAGCCTTATGTCTCATCCAGCTGTGGGTCTAGATATGGTCAATCCAAGTTGCATCAGAGACCCTGAACGGATTTTGTAAGAATTTCTATTTCACTGTCTTTGTTTTGTGGGTTTTTTAAAGTAATTTATGTTTAGAATGGGGCTTGGCTGCTTTTCCCTGCTGTGTTTATGCCGCTTTACACACTCTTGATTCACTTGCAGAGAGATATCGATACATAGGTTTTCAGATTCTTACTAGTCAGATATATTCTTGTGCGGTGACTAGGGGGTGTTGAGTCCAGTTCACTGAGCAGGGAGTAGGCTTTGTCTATTACATATTTGGCTTATGGAGCGGTCTCTGAGCTAATTTCAAACCCTTGTTTTATGCATCACCCCACCTCACCTTTCCCGTTAAGCAGCCATAGTGTGTCTTCTAAAGGTGTGACTCTGTTCTGTTTTGTAATTCAGTTCAAGTGTAGCGATTTTGACATTCCCTCTATAAGCGATATCTTAGGATAAGTGTCTTTTTCTGTGTGACTTATTTCACTTAGAATCATCGTCGCTAAATCCACTCATCATGCTGCTAACTAGCCTTATGACATTGATCTCATGGCTGAGTGATATTCCATTGGGCCAAGTACCACTATTTCTTTATCCATTTTTCTCTTTCTGGGATATTGAAGGTGTACCGAAGTGATGGTTCTTGGAAGCAGAGCAGCCGTAAACTTTGGGGTGCCTGTGTCTTGTTGATTTTTATTTTTCCCAATTTATACGCCCATGAGTGGAAGTTCCCTATGCTCTCTAAGCTGTGTTTATTACTTGTTTCAGGACACACCGTACACTTCTCCAGAGTGCCTGTTGGCAAATTACATCCCGCCCATCAGCGTAGCAAGGCTCCCATGTCTCCATGGACTGTCCTGCTTTTCTGGTTTTTACACTTTTTTCAGCATGGCCCTTTTGACCGAGGGCAAGCGAGACTTCTTTGTAGCGCTGATTTGCCCTTCCGGCTTGCTTGGTTGGCCAAAAAGGGCGTATGCGTTTTTTCCTGAATATATTCAGGAAAAAACGCATACGCCCTTTTTGGCCAAGGTCATCATTGTCAACGTTGTGCCGCTTTTCATGTGCTTTAAAGGCGAGTCGAATCTACCTCCTGAAATCTGTTTCTTGCAAATCTGCCTTGCTTTTGAATCCTCTTCATTGCCTTCCCTCAATATAATTGTGGACGAGAGTTATCATTTATAACTCTGCACGTTTCTGAATTGCAGTGCCCCTGAGCTCCATTTGTCTACTAGCTTTTTTGGGAGCTGGCCGCAAAAGCGCAGGATGCTTCAGGCCCTATATTGGTTCTGGGGGGCAGGCTGAGCCTGTGGTTCATTCTTCTTCCTGATGGGAAAATGGAGTGACCTGTGCCTGTCCCAACACCTAGGGCTAGTCTCTCGTTGGTTCCCCGTCTTCCAGTTCATCCTCAGGACAAATTGCAACCTGGACGAAACAGGAGGTTAAAGGTGCTGATTCTCCAAGTAGGGAGATGGTTAGTCAAGCGGCTGGAATGGGGAACCCGAGCACAAGGAGAGGAGAAATGAGGTGCGTTTTAGAAACCTTTCCCGATCTCACGGCATACCATCTTCTGGGTTTCCCATGCATGTTTTGATGTAGGAAGATGCCCTTGTACCTGGAGATTTGAGACCCATGGGGTGGGTACCCCGCAGTATTACTTTAAAGTATCTGCGTTTGCTCACCCAACCTCACCAATCCTCTCAGCCCCAAGAGTGTCCAGCCTTAAGTCTCATCCAGCTGTGGGTCTAGATATGGTCTATCCAGGTGGCATCAGAGCCCCTGAACTGATTTTGTAAGAATTTCTCTCTCTTTCACTGTCTTTGTTTTGTGGGTTTTTTTAAGTAATTTATGTTTAGAATGGGGCTCAGCTGCTTTTCCCTGCTGTGTTTATGCCGCTTTACACCCTCTTCATTCACTTGCAGAGAGATATCGATACATAGGTTTTCAGATTCTTACTACTCAGATATATTCTTGTGCGGTGACTAGGGGGTGTTGAGTCCAGTTCACTGAGCAGGGAGTAGGCCTTGTCTATTACTTATTTGGCTTATGGAGCGGTCTCTGAGCTAATTTCAAACCCTTGTTGTATGCATCACCCCACCTCACCTTTCCCGTTAAGCAGCCATAGGGTGTCTTCTAAAGGTGTGACTCTGTTCTGTTTTGTACTTCAGTTCAAGTGTAGCGATTTTGACATTCCCTCTATAAGCGATATCTTAGGATAAGTGTCTTTTTCTGTGTGACTTATTTCACTTAGAATCATCGTCGCTAAATCCACTCATCATGCTGCTAACTAGCCTTATGACATTGATTTCATGGCTGAGTGATATTCCATTGGGCCAAGTAGCACCATTTCTTTATCCATTTTTCTCTTTCCTGCGATATTGAAGGTGTACCGAAGTGGAGGTTCTTGGAAACAGAGCAGCCGTAAAGTTTGGGGTGCCTGTGTCTTGTTGATTTTTAGTTTTCCCAATTTATACGCCCATGAGTGGAAGTGCCCTATGCTCTCTAAGCTGTGTTTATTACTTGTTTCAGGACACACCGTACACTTCTCCAGAGTGCCTGTTGGCAAATTACATCCCGCCCATCAGCGTAGCAAGGCTCCCATGTCTCCATGGCCTGTCCTGCTTTTCTGGTTTTTACACTTTTTTCAGCATGGCCCTTTTGACCGAGGGCAAGCGAGATTTCTTTGTAGCGCTGATTTGCCCTTCCGGCTTGCTTGGTTGGCCAAAAAGGGCGTATGCGTTTTTTCCTGAATATATTCAGGAAAAAACGCATACGCCCTTTTTGGCCAAGGGCATCATTGTCAACGTTTTGCCACTTTTCATGTGCTTTAAAGGCGAGTCGAATCTACCTCCTGAAATCTGTTTCCTGCAAATCTGCCTTGCTTTCAAATCCTCTTCGTTGCCTTCCCTCAATATATTTGTGGACGAGAGTTCTCATTTATAACTCTGCACGTTTGTGAATTGCAGTGCCCCTGAGCTCCATTTGTCTACTCGCTTTTTTGGGAGCTGGCCGCAAAAGCGCAGGATTGCTTCAGGCCCTATTCGGCTTCCAGGGGGCCGCCGGAGCCTGTGTTTCATTCTTCTTCCTGATGGGAAAATGGAGTGACCTGTGCCTGTCCCAACACCTAGGGCTAGTCTCTCGTTGGTTGCCCTTCTTCCAGTTCATCCTCAGGACAAATTGCAACCTGTACGAAACAGGAGGTTAAAAGTGCTGATTCTCCAAGTAGGGAGATGTTTAGTCAAGCGGCTAGAATGGCGAATCCGAGCACAAGGAGAGGAGAAATGAGGTGCGTTTGAGAAGCCTTTCCCGATCTCACAGCATACCATCTTCTGGGTTTCCCATGCATGTTTTGATGTAGGAAGATGCCCTTGTACCTGGAGATTTGAGACCCATGGGGTGGGTACCCCGCAGTGTTACTTTAAAGTATCTGCGTTTGCTCACCCAACCTCACCAATCCTCTCAGCCCCAAGAGTGTCCAGCCTTAACTCTCATCCAGCTGTGGGTCTAGATATGGTCTATCCAGGTGGCATCAGAGCCCCTGAACTGATTTTGTAAGAATTTCTCTCTCTTTCACTGTCTTTGTTTTGTGGGTTTTTTTAAGTAATTTATGTTTAGAATGGGGCTTGGCTGCTTTTCCCTGCTGTGTTTATGCCGCTTTACACCCTCTTGATTCACTTGCAGAGAGATATCGATACATAGGTTTTCAGATTCTTACTACTCAGATATATTCTTGTGCAGTGACTAGGGGGTGTTGAGTCCAGTTCACTGAGCAGGGAGTAGGCCTTTTCTATTACATATTTGGCTTATGGAGAGGTCTCTGAGCTAATTTCAAACCCTTGTTTTATGCATCACCCCACCTCACCTTTCCCGTTAAGCAGCCATAGTGTTTCTTCTAAAGGTGTGACCCTGTTCTGTTTTGTAATTCAGTTCAAGTGTAGCGATTTTGACATTCCCTCTATAAGCGATATCTTAGGATAAGTGTCTTTTTCTGTGTGACTTATTTCACTTAGAATCATCGTCGCTAAATCCACTCATCATGCTGCTAACTAGCCTTATGACATTGATTTCATGGCTGAGTGATATTCCATTGGGCCAAGTACCACCATTTCTTTATCCATTTTTCTCTTTCTGGGATATTGAAGGTGTACCGAAGTGGAGGTTCTTGGAAACAGAGCAGCCGTAAAGTTTGGGGTGCCTGTGTCTTGTTGATTTTTAGTTTTCCCAATTTATACGCCCATGAGTGGAAGTGCCCTATGCTCTCTAAGCTGTGTTTATTACTTGTTTCAGGACACACCGTACACTTCTCCAGAGTGCCTGTTGGCAAATTACATCCCGCCCATCAGCGTAGCAAGGCTCCCATGTCTCCATGGCCTGTCCTGCTTTTCTGGTTTTTACACTTTTTTCAGCATGGCCCTTTTGACCGAGGGCAAGCGAGAGATCTTTGTAGCGCTGATTTGCCCTTCCGGCTTGCTTGGTTGGCCAAAAAGGGCGTATGCCTTTTTTCCTGAATATATTCAGGAAAAAACGCATACGCCCTTTTTGGCCAAGGGCATCATTGTCAACGTTTTGCCACTTTTCATGTGCTTTAAAGGCGAGTCGAATCTACCTCCTGAAATCTGTTTCCTGCAAATCTGCCTTGCTTTCAAATCCTCTTCGTTGCCTTCCCTCAATATATTTGTGGACGAGAGTTCTCATTTATAACTCTGCACGTTTGTGAATTGCAGTGCCCCTGAGCTCCATTTGTCTACTCGCTTTTTTGGGAGCTGGCCGCAAAAGCGCAGGATTGCTTCAGGCCCTATTCGGCTTCCAGGGGGCCGCCGGAGCCTGTGTTTCATTCTTCTTCCTGATGGGAAAATGGAGTGACCTGTGCCTGTCCCAACACCTAGGGCTAGTCTCTCGTTGGTTGCCCTTCTTCCAGTTCATCCTCAGGACAAATTGCAACCTGTACGAAACAGGAGGTTAAAAGTGCTGATTCTCCAAGTAGGGAGATGTTTAGTCAAGCGGCTAGAATGGCGAATCCGAGCACAAGGAGAGGAGAAATGAGGTGCGTTTGAGAAGCCTTTCCCGATCTCACAGCATACCATCTTCTGGGTTTCCCATGCATGTTTTGATGTAGGAAGATGCCCTTGTACCTGGAGATTTGAGACCCATGGGGTGGGTACCCCGCAGTGTTACTTTAAAGTATCTGCGTTTGCTCACCCAACCTCACCAATCCTCTCAGCCCCAAGAGTGTCCAGCCTTAACTCTCATCCAGCTGTGGGTCTAGATATGGTCTATCCAGGTGGCATCAGAGCCCCTGAACTGATTTTGTAAGAATTTCTCTCTCTTTCACTGTCTTTGTTTTGTGGGTTTTTTTAAGTAATTTATGTTTAGAATGGGGCTTGGCTGCTTTTCCCTGCTGTGTTTATGCCGCTTTACACCCTCTTGATTCACTTGCAGAGAGATATCGATACATAGGTTTTCAGATTCTTACTACTCAGATATATTCTTGTGCAGTGACTAGGGGGTGTTGAGTCCAGTTCACTGAGCAGGGAGTAGGCCTTTTCTATTACATATTTGGCTTATGGAGAGGTCTCTGAGCTAATTTCAAACCCTTGTTTTATGCATCACCCCACCTCACCTTTCCCGTTAAGCAGCCATAGTGTTTCTTCTAAAGGTGTGACCCTGTTCTGTTTTGTAATTCAGTTCAAGTGTAGCGATTTTGACATTCCCTCTATAAGCGATATCTTAGGATAAGTGTCTTTTTCTGTGTGACTTATTTCACTTAGAATCATCGTCGCTAAATCCACTCATCATGCTGCTAACTAGCCTTATGACATTGATTTCATGGCTGAGTGATATTCCATTGGGCCAAGTACCACCATTTCTTTATCCATTTTTCTCTTTCTGGGATATTGAAGGTGTACCGAAGTGGAGGTTCTTGGAAACAGAGCAGCCGTAAAGTTTGGGGTGCCTGTGTCTTGTTGATTTTTAGTTTTCCCAATTTATACGCCCATGAGTGGAAGTGCCCTATGCTCTCTAAGCTGTGTTTATTACTTGTTTCAGGACACACCGTACACTTCTCCAGAGTGCCTGTTGGCAAATTACATCCCGCCCATCAGCGTAGCAAGGCTCCCATGTCTCCATGGCCTGTCCTGCTTTTCTGGTTTTTACACTTTTTTCAGCATGGCCCTTTTGACCGAGGGCAAGCGAGAGATCTTTGTAGCGCTGATTTGCCCTTCCGGCTTGCTTGGTTGGCCAAAAAGGGCGTATGCCTTTTTTCCTGAATATATTCAGGAAAAAACGCATACGCCCTTTTTGGCCAAGGGCATCATTGTCAACGTTTTGCCACTTTTCATGTGCTTTAAAGGCGAGTCGAATCTACCTCCTGAAATCTGTTTCCTGCAAATCTGCCTTGCTTTCAAATCCTCTTCGTTGCCTTCCCTCAATATATTTGTGGGCGAGAGTTCTCATTTATAACTCTGCACGTTTGTGAATTGCAGTGCCCCTGAGCTCCATTTGTCTACTCGCTTTTTTGGGAGCTGGCCGCAAAAGCGCAGGATTGCTTCAGGCCCTTTTTTGGTTCTGGGGGGCAGGCTGAGCCTGTGGTTCATTCTTCTTCCTGATGGGAAAATGGAGTGACCTGTGCCGGTCCCAACACCTAGGGCTAGTCTCTCGTTGGTTCCCCGTCTTCCCGTTCATCCTCAGGACAAATTGCAACCTGTACGAAACAGGAGGTTAAAGGTGCTGATTCTCCAAGTAGGGAGATGGTTAGTGAAGCGGCTGGAATGGCAAACCCGAGCACAAGGAGAGGAGAAATGAGGTGCGTTTTAGAAACCTTTCCCGATCTCACGGCATACCATCTTCTGGGTTTCCCATGCATGTTTTGATGTAGGAAGATGCCCTTGTACCTGGAGATTTGAGACCCATGGGGTGTGTACCCCGCGGTGTTACTTTAAAGTATCTGGGTTTGCTCACTCAACCTCACCAATCCTCTCAGCCCCAAGAGTGTCCAGCCTTATGTCTCATCCAGCTGTGGGTCTAGATATGGTCAATCCAGGTTGCATCAGAGACCCTGAACGGATTTTGTAAGAATTTCTCTTTCACTGTCTTTGTTTTGTGGGTTTTTTAAAGTAATTTATGTTTAGAATGGGGCTTGGCTGCTTTTCCCTGCTGTGTTTATGCCGCTTTACACCCTCTTGATTCACTTGCAGAGAGATATCGATACATAGGTTTTCAGATTCTTACTAGTCAGATATATTCTTGTGCGGTGACTAGGGGGTGTTGAGTCCAGTTCACTGAGCAGGGAGTAGGCCTTGTCTATTACATATTTGGCTTATGGAGCGGTCTCTGAGCTAATTTCAAACCCTTGTTTTATGCATCACCCCACCTCACCTTTCCCGTTAAGCAGCCATAGTGTGTCTTCTAAAGGTGTGACTCTGTTCTGTTTTGAAATTCAGTTCAAGTGTAGCGATTTTGACATTCCCTCTATAAGTGATACCTTAGGATAAGTGTCTTTTTCTGTGTGACTTATTTCACTTAGAATCATCGTCGCTAAATCCACTCATCATGCTCCTAACTAGCCTTATGACATTGATTTCATGGCTGAGTGATATTCCATTGTGCCAAGTACCACCATTTGTTTATGCATTTTTCTCTTTCCTGGGATATTGAAGGTGTACTGAAGTGGAGGTTCTTGGAAACAGAGCAGCCGTAAAGTTTGGGGTGCCTGTGTCTTGTTGATTTTTAGTTTTCCCAATTTATACGCCCTTGACTGGAAGTGCCCTATGCTCTCTAAGCTGTGTTTATTACTTGTTTCAGGACACACCGTACACTTCTCCAGAGGGCCTGTTGGCAATTTACATCCCGCCCATCAGCGTAGCAAGGCTCCCATGTCTCCATGGCCTGTCCTGCTTTTCTGGTTTTTACACTTTCTTCAGCATGGCCCTTTTGACCGAGGGCAAGCGAGATTTCTTTGTAGCGCTGATTTGCCCTTCCGGCTTGCTTGGTTGGCCAAAAAGGGCATATGCGTTTTTTCCTGAATATATTCAGGAAAAAACGCATATGCCCTTTTTGGCCAAGGGCATCATTGTCAACGTTTTTCCGCTTTTCATGTGCTTTAAAGGCGAGTCGAATCTACCTCCTGAAATCTGTTTCCTGCAAATCTGCCTTGCTTTCAAATCCTCTTCGTTGCCTTCCCTCAATATATTTGTGGACGAGAGTTCTCATTTATAACTCTGCACGTTTGTGAATTGCAGTGCCCCTGAGCTCCATTTGTCTCCTCGCTTTTTTGGGAGCTGGCCGCAAAAGCGCAGGATTGCTTCAGGCCCTATTTTGGTTCTGGGGGGCAGGCTGAGCCTGTGGTTCATTCTTCTTCCTGATGGGAAAATGGAGTAACCTACGCCTGTCCCAACACCTAGGGCTAGTCTCTCGTTGGTTCCGCGTCTTCCCGTTCATCCTCAGGACAAATTGCAACCTGTACAATCAGGAGGTTAAAGGTGCTGATTCTCCAAGTAGGGAGATGGTTAGTCAAGCGGCTGGAATGGCGAACCCGAGCACAAGGAGAGGAGAAATGAGGTGCGTTTTAGAAGCCTTTCCCGATCTCACGGCATACAATTCTCTGGGTTTCCCATGCATGTTTTGATGTAGGAAGATGCCCTTGTACCTGGAGATTTGAGACCCATGGGGTGGGTACCCCGCAGTGTTACTTTAAAGTATCTGCATTTGCTCACCCAACCTCACCAATCCTCTGAGCCCCAAGAGTGTCCAGCCTTATGTCTCATCCAGCTGTGGGTCTAGATATGGTCAATCCAGGTTGCATCAGAGACCCTGAATGGATTTTGTAAGAATTTCTCTCTCTTTCACTGTCTTTGTTTTGTGGGTTTTTTTAAGTAATTTATGTTTAGAATGGGGCTTGGCTGCTTTTCCCTGCTGTGTTTATGCCGCTTTACACCCTCTTGATTCACTTGCAGAGAGATATCGATACATAGGTTTTCAGATTCTTACTACTCAGATATATTCTTGTGCAGTGACTAGGGGGTGTTGAGTCCAGTTCACTGAGCAGGGAGTAGGCCTTTTCTATTACATATTTGGCTTATGGAGAGGTCTCTGAGCTAATTTCAAACCCTTGTTTTATGCATCACCCCACCTCACCTTTCCCGTTAAGCAGCCATAGTGTTTCTTCTAAAGGTGTGACCCTGTTCTGTTTTGTAATTCAGTTCAAGTGTAGCGATTTTGACATTCCCTCTATAAGCGATATCTTAGGATAAGTGTCTTTTTCTGTGTGACTTATTTCACTTAGAATCATCGTCGCTAAATCCACTCATCATGCTGCTAACTAGCCTTATGACATTGATTTCATGGCTGAGTGATATTCCATTGGGCCAAGTACCACCATTTCTTTATCCATTTTTCTCTTTCTGGGATATTGAAGGTGTACCGAAGTGGAGGTTCTTGGAAACAGAGCAGCCGTAAAGTTTGGGGTGCCTGTGTCTTGTTGATTTTTAGTTTTCCCAATTTATACGCCCATGAGTGGAAGTGCCCTATGCTCTCTAAGCTGTGTTTATTACTTGTTTCAGGACACACCGTACACTTCTCCAGAGTGCCTGTTGGCAAATTACATCCCGCCCATCAGCGTAGCAAGGCTCCCATGTCTCCATGGCCTGTCCTGCTTTTCTGGTTTTTACACTTTTTTCAGCATGGCCCTTTTGACCGAGGGCAAGCGAGAGATCTTTGTAGCGCTGATTTGCCCTTCCGGCTTGCTTGGTTGGCCAAAAAGGGCGTATGCCTTTTTTCCTGAATATATTCAGGAAAAAACGCATACGCCCTTTTTGGCCAAGGGCATCATTGTCAACGTTTTGCCACTTTTCATGTGCTTTAAAGGCGAGTCGAATCTACCTCCTGAAATCTGTTTCCTGCAAATCTGCCTTGCTTTCAAATCCTCTTCGTTGCCTTCCCTCAATATATTTGTGGGCGAGAGTTCTCATTTATAACTCTGCACGTTTGTGAATTGCAGTGCCCCTGAGCTCCATTTGTCTACTCGCTTTTTTGGGAGCTGGCCGCAAAAGCGCAGGATTGCTTCAGGCCCTTTTTTGGTTCTGGGGGGCAGGCTGAGCCTGTGGTTCATTCTTCTTCCTGATGGGAAAATGGAGTGACCTGTGCCGGTCCCAACACCTAGGGCTAGTCTCTCGTTGGTTCCCCGTCTTCCCGTTCATCCTCAGGACAAATTGCAACCTGTACGAAACAGGAGGTTAAAGGTGCTGATTCTCCAAGTAGGGAGATGGTTAGTGAAGCGGCTGGAATGGCAAACCCGAGCACAAGGAGAGGAGAAATGAGGTGCGTTTTAGAAACCTTTCCCGATCTCACGGCATACCATCTTCTGGGTTTCCCATGCATGTTTTGATGTAGGAAGATGCCCTTGTACCTGGAGATTTGAGACCCATGGGGTGTGTACCCCGCGGTGTTACTTTAAAGTATCTGGGTTTGCTCACTCAACCTCACCAATCCTCTCAGCCCCAAGAGTGTCCAGCCTTATGTCTCATCCAGCTGTGGGTCTAGATATGGTCAATCCAGGTTGCATCAGAGACCCTGAACGGATTTTGTAAGAATTTCTCTTTCACTGTCTTTGTTTTGTGGGTTTTTTAAAGTAATTTATGTTTAGAATGGGGCTTGGCTGCTTTTCCCTGCTGTGTTTATGCCGCTTTACACCCTCTTGATTCACTTGCAGAGAGATATCGATACATAGGTTTTCAGATTCTTACTAGTCAGATATATTCTTGTGCGGTGACTAGGGGGTGTTGAGTCCAGTTCACTGAGCAGGGAGTAGGCCTTGTCTATTACATATTTGGCTTATGGAGCGGTCTCTGAGCTAATTTCAAACCCTTGTTTTATGCATCACCCCACCTCACCTTTCCCGTTAAGCAGCCATAGTGTGTCTTCTAAAGGTGTGACTCTGTTCTGTTTTGAAATTCAGTTCAAGTGTAGCGATTTTGACATTCCCTCTATAAGTGATACCTTAGGATAAGTGTCTTTTTCTGTGTGACTTATTTCACTTAGAATCATCGTCGCTAAATCCACTCATCATGCTCCTAACTAGCCTTATGACATTGATTTCATGGCTGAGTGATATTCCATTGTGCCAAGTACCACCATTTGTTTATGCATTTTTCTCTTTCCTGGGATATTGAAGGTGTACTGAAGTGGAGGTTCTTGGAAACAGAGCAGCCGTAAAGTTTGGGGTGCCTGTGTCTTGTTGATTTTTAGTTTTCCCAATTTATACGCCCTTGACTGGAAGTGCCCTATGCTCTCTAAGCTGTGTTTATTACTTGTTTCAGGACACACCGTACACTTCTCCAGAGGGCCTGTTGGCAATTTACATCCCGCCCATCAGCGTAGCAAGGCTCCCATGTCTCCATGGCCTGTCCTGCTTTTCTGGTTTTTACACTTTCTTCAGCATGGCCCTTTCGACCGAGGGCAAGCGAGATTTCTTTGTAGCGCTGATTTGCCCTTCCGGCTTGCTTGGTTGGCCAAAAAGGGCATATGCGTTTTTTCCTGAATATATTCAGGAAAAAACGCATATGCCCTTTTTGGCCAAGGGCATCATTGTCAACGTTTTTCCGCTTTTCATGTGCTTTAAAGGCGAGTCGAATCTACCTCCTGAAATCTGTTTCCTGCAAATCTGCCTTGCTTTCAAATCCTCTTCGTTGCCTTCCCTCAATATATTTGTGGACGAGAGTTCTCATTTATAACTCTGCACGTTTGTGAATTGCAGTGCCCCTGAGCTCCATTTGTCTCCTCGCTTTTTTGGGAGCTGGCCGCAAAAGCGCAGGATTGCTTCAGGCCCTATTTTGGTTCTGGGGGGCAGGCTGAGCCTGTGGTTCATTCTTCTTCCTGATGGGAAAATGGAGTAACCTACGCCTGTCCCAACACCTAGGGCTAGTCTCTCGTTGGTTCCGCGTCTTCCCGTTCATCCTCAGGACAAATTGCAACCTGTACAATCAGGAGGTTAAAGGTGCTGATTCTCCAAGTAGGGAGATGGTTAGTCAAGCGGCTGGAATGGCGAACCCGAGCACAAGGAGAGGAGAAATGAGGTGCGTTTTAGAAGCCTTTCCCGATCTCACGGCATACAATTCTCTGGGTTTCCCATGCATGTTTTGATGTAGGAAGATGCCCTTGTACCTGGAGATTTGAGACCCATGGGGTGGGTACCCCGCAGTGTTACTTTAAAGTATCTGCATTTGCTCACCCAACCTCACCAATCCTCTGAGCCCCAAGAGTGTCCAGCCTTATGTCTCATCCAGCTGTGTGTCTAGATATGGGCAATCCAGGTTGCATCAGAGACCCTGAACGGATTTTGTAAGAATTTCTCTCTCTTTCACTGTCTTTGTTTTGTGGGTTTTTTAAAGTAATTTATGTTTAGAATCGGGCTTGGCTGCTTTTCCCTGCTGTGTTGATGCCGCTTTACACCCTCTTGATTCACTTGCAGAGAGATATCGATACATAGGTTTTCAGATTCTTACTAGTCAGATATATTCTTGTGTGGTGACTAGGGTGTGTTGAGTCCAGTTCACTGAGCAGGGAGTAGGCCTTGTCTATTACATATTTGGCTTATGGAGCGGTCTCTGAGCTAATTTCAAACCCTTGTTTTATGCATCACCCCACCTCACCTTTCCCGTTAAGCAGCCATAGAGTGTCTTCTAAAGGTGTGACTCTGTTCTGTTTTGTAATTCAGTTCAAGTGTAGCGATTTTGACATTCCCTCTATAAGCGATATCTTAGGATAAGTGTCTTTTTCTGTGTGACTTATTTCACTTAGAATCATCGTACCTAAATCCACTCATCATGCTGCTAACTAGCCTTATGACATTGATTTCATGGCTGAGTGATATTCCATTGTGCCAAGTACTACCATTTCTTTATCCATTTTTCTCTTTCCTGGGATATTGAAGGTGTACCGAAGTGGAGGTTCTTGGAAACAGAGCAGCTGTAAAGTTTGGGGTGCCTGTGTCTTGTTGATTTTTAGTTTTCCCAATTTATACGCCCATGAGTGGAAGTGCCCTATGCTCTCTAAGCTGTGTTTATTACTTGTTTCAGGACACACCGTACACTTCTCCAGAGTGCCTGTTGGCAATTTACATCCCGCCCATCAGCGTAGCAAGGCTCGCATGTCTCCATGGCCTGTCCTGCTTTTCTGGTTTTTACACTTTTTTCAGCATGGCCCTTTTGACCGAGGGCAAGCGAGACTTCTTTGTAGCGCTGATTTGCCCTTCCGGCTTGCTTGGTTGGCCAAAAACGGCGTATGCGTTTTTTCCTGAATATATTCAGGAAAAAACGCATACGCCCTTTTTGGCCAAGGGCATCATTGTCAACGTTTTGCCGCTTTTCATGTGCTTTACAGGCGATTCGAATCTACATCCTGAAATCTGTTTCCTGAAAATCTGCCTTGCTTTCAAATCCTCTTCGTTGCCTTCCCTCAATATATTTGTGGACGAGAGTTCTCATTGATAACTCTGCACGTTTGTGAATTGCAGTGCCCCTGAGCTCCATTTGTCTACTCGCTTTTTTGGGAGCTGGCCGCAAAAGCGCAGGATTGCTTCAGGCCCTATTTTGGTTCTCGGGGGCAGGCTGAGCCTGTGGTTCATTCTTCTTCCTGATGGAAAAATGGAGTGACCTGTGCCTGTCCCAACACCTAGGGCTAGTCTCTCGTTGGTTGCCCGTCTTCCCGTTCATCCTCAGGAAAATTGCAACCTGTACGATACAGGAGTTTAAAGATGCTGATTCTCCAGGTAGGGAGATGGTGAATCAAGCGGCTGGAATGGGGAACCCGAGCACAAGGAGAGGAGAAATGAGGTGCGTTTTAGAAAGCTTTCCCGATCTCACGGCATACCATCTTCTGGGTTTCACATGCATGTTTGGTTGTAGGAAGATGCCCTTGTACCTGGAGATTTGAGACCCATGGGGTGGGTACCCCGCGGTATTACTTTAAAGTATCTGCGTTTGCTCACCCAACCTCACCAATCCTCTCAGCCCCAAGAGTGTCCAGCCTTATGTCTCATCCAGCTGTGGGTCTAGATATGGTCAATCCAGGTTGCATCAGAGACCCTGAACCGATTTTGTAAGAATTTCTCTCTCTTTCACTGTCTTTGCTTTGTGGGTTTTTTAAAGTAATGTATGTTTAGAATGGGGTTTGGCTGCTTTTCCCTGCTGTGTTTATGCCGCTTTACACCCTCTTGATTCACTTGCAGAGAGATATCGATACATAGGTTTTCAGATTCATACTAATCAGATATAATCTTGTGCGGTGACTAGGGGGTGTTGAGTCCAGTTCACTGAGCAGGGAGTAGGCCTTGTCTATTACATATTTGGCTTATGGAGCGGTCTCTGAGCTAATTTCAAACCCTTGTTTTATGCATCACCCCACCTCACCTTTCCGGTTAAGCAGCCATAGTGTGTCTTCTAAAGGTGTGCCTCTGTTTTGTTTTGTAATTCAGTTCAAGTTTAGCGATTTTGACATTCCCTCTATAAGCGATATCTTAGGATAAGTGCCTTTTTCTTTGTGACTTATTTCACTTAGAATCATCGTACCTAAATCCACTCATCATGCTGCTAACTAGCCTTATGACATTGATTTCATGGCTGAGTGATATTCCATTGTGCCAAGTACCACCATTTCTTTATCCATTTTTCTCTTTCCTGGGATATTGAAGGTGTACCGAAGCGGAGGTTCTTGGCAACAGAGCAGCCGTAAAGTTTGGGGTGCCTGTGTCTTGTTGATTTTTAGTTTTCCCAATTTATACGCCCATGAGTGGAAGTGCCCTATGCTCTCTACACTGTGTTTATTACTTGTTTTAGGACACACCGTACTCTTCTCCAGAGTGCCTGTTGGCAATTTACATCCCGCCCATCAGCGTAGCAAGGCTCCCATGTCTCCATGGCCTGTCCTGCTTTTCTTGTTTTTACACTTTGTTCAGCATGGCCCTTTTGACCGAGGGCAAGCGAGACTTCTTTGTAGCGCTGATTTGCCCTTCCGGCTTGCTTGGTTGGCCAAAAAGGGCGTATGCGTTTTTTCATGAATATATTCAGGAAAAAACGCATACGCCCTTTTTGGCCAAGGGCATCATTGTCAACGTTTTGCCGCTTTTCATGTGCTTTAAAGTCGAGTAGAATATACCTCCTGAAATCTGTTTCCTGCAAATCTGCCTTGCTTTCAAATCCTCTTCGTTGCCTTCCCTCAATATATTTGTGGACGAGAGTTCTCATTTATAACTCTGCACGTTTGTGAATTGCAGTGCCCCTGAGCTCCATTTGTCTCCTCGCTTTTTTGGGAGCTGGCCGCAAAAGCGCAGGATTGCTTCAGGCCCTATTTTGGTTCTCGGGGGCAGGCTGAGCCTGTGGTTCATTCTTCTTCCTGATGGGAAAATGGAGTGACCTACGCCTGTCCCAACACCTAGGGCTCGTCTCTCGTTGGTTCCGCGTCTTCCCGTTCATCCTCAGGACAAATTGCAACCTGTACAATCAGGAGGTTAAAGGTGCTGATTCTCCAAGTAGGGAGATGGTTGGTCAAGCAGCTGGAATGGCGAACCCGAGCACAAGGAGAGGAGAAATGAGGTGCGTTTTAGAAACCTTTCCCGATCTCATGGCATACCATCTTCTGGGTTTCCAATGCATGTTTTGATGTAGGAAGATGCCCTTGTACCTGGAGATTTGAGACCCAAGGGGTGTGTTCCCCGCAGTTTTACTTTAATGTATCTGCGTTTGATCACCCAACCTCACCAATCCTCTCAGCCCCAAGAGTGTCCAGCCTTATGTCTCATCCAGCTGTGGGTCTAGATATGGTCAATCCAGGTTGCATCAGAGACCCTGAACGGATTTTGTAAGAATTTCTCTCTCTTTCACTGTCTTTGTTTTGTGGGTTTTTAAAGTAATTTATGTTTAGAATGGGGTTTGGCTGCTTTTCCCTGCTGTGTTGATGCCGCTTTACACCCTCTTGATTCACTTGCAGAGAGATATCGATACATAGGTTTTCAGATTCATACTAGTCAGATATATTCTTGTGCGGTGACTAGGGGGTGTTGAGTCCAGTTCACTGAGCAGGGAGTAGGCCTTGTCTATTACATATTTGGCTTATGGAGCGGTGTCTGAGCTAATTTCAAACCCTTGTTTTATGCATCACCCCACCTCACCTTTCCCGTTAAGCAGCCATAGTGTGTCTTCTAAAGGTGTGACTCTGTTCTGTTTGTAATTCAGTTCAAGTGTAGCGATTTTGACATTCCCTCTATAAGCGATATCTTAGGATAAGTGCCTTTTTCTGTGTGACTTATTTCACTTAGAATCATCGTACCTAAATCCACTCATCATGCTGCTAACTAGCCTTATGACATTGATTTCATGGCTGAGTGATATTGCATTGTGCCAAGTACCACCATTTCTTTATCCATTTTTCTCTTTCCTGGGACATTGAAGGTGTACCGAAGCGGAGGTTCTTGGAAACAGAGCAGCCGTAAACTTTAGGGTGCCTGTGTCTTGTTGATTTTTAGTTTTCCCAATTTATACGCCCATGAGTGGAAGTGCCCTATGCTCTCTACGCTGTGTTTATTACTTGTTTCAGGACACACCGTACTCTTCTCCAGAGTGCCTGTTGGCAATTTACATCCCGCCCATCAGCGTAGCAAGGCTCCCATGTCTCCATGGCCTGTCCTGATTTTCTGGTTTTTACACTTTTTTCAGCATGGCCCTTTTGACCGAGGGCAAGCGAGACTTATTTGTAGCGCTGATTTGCCCTTCCGGCTTGCTTGCTTGGCCAAAAACGGCGTATGCGCTTTTTCCTGAATATATTCAGGAAAAAACGCATACGCCCTTTTTGGCCAAGGGCATCGTTGTCAACGTTTTGCCGCTTTTCATGTGCTTTACAGATGAGTCGAATCTACATCCTGAAATCTGTTTCCTGAAAATCTGCCTTACTTTCAAATCCTCTTCGTTGCCTTCCCTCAATATATTTGTGGACGAGAGTTCTCATTTATAACTCTGCACGTTTGTGAATTGCAGTGCCCCTGAGCTCCATTTGTCTCCTCGCTTTTTTGGGAGCTGGCCGCAAAAGCGCAGGATTGCTTCAGGCCCTATTTTGGTTCTGGGGGGCAGGCTGAGCCTGTGGTTCATTCTTCTTCCTGATGGAAAAATGGAGTGACCTGTGCCTGTCCCAACACCTAGGGCTAGTCTCTCGTTAGTTGCCCGTCTTCCCGTTCATCCTCAGGAAAATTGCAACCTGTACGATACAGGAGTTTAAAGATGCTGATTCTCCAAGTAGGGAGATGGTGAATCAAGCGGCTGGAATGGGGAACCCGAGCACAAGGAGAGGAGAAATGAGGTGCGTTTTAGAAACCTTTCCCGATCTCACGGCATAACATCTTCTGGGTTTCACATGCATGTTTGGATGTAGGAAGATGCCCTTGTACCTGGATATTTGAGACCCATGGGGTGGGTACCCCGCGGTGTTACTTTAAAGTATCTGCATTTGCTCACCCGACCTCACCAATCCTCTCAGCCCCAAGAGTGTCCAGCCTTATGTCTCATCCAGCTGTGGGTCTAGATATGGTCAATCCAGGTTGCATCAGAGACCCTGAACGGATTTTGTAAGAATTTCTCTCTCTTTCACTGTCTTTGCTTTGTGGGTTTTTTAAAGTAATGTATGTTTAGAATGGGGTTTGGCTGCTTTTCCCTGCTGTGTTTATGCCGCTTTACACCCTCTTGATTCACTTGCAGAGAGATATCGATACATAGGTTTTCAGATTCATACTAATCAGATATAATCTTGTGCGGTGACTAGGGGGTGTTGAGTCCAGTTAACTGAGCAGGGAGTAGGCCTTGTCTATTACATATTTGGCTTATGGAGCGGTGTCTGAGCTAATTTCAAACCCTTGTTTTATGCATCACCCCACCTCACCTTTCCGGTTAAGCAGCCATAGTGTGTCTTCTAAAGGTGTGCCTCTGTTCTGTTTTGTAATTCAGTTCAAGTTTAGCGATTTTGACATTCCCTCTATAAGCGATATCTTAGGATAAGTGCCTTTTTCTGTGTGACTTATTTCACTTAGAATCATCGTACCTAAATCCACTCATCATGCTGCTAACTAGCCTTATGACATTGATTTCATGGCTGAGTGATATTCCATTGTGCCAAGTACCACCATTTCTTTATCCATTTTTCTCTTTCCTGGGATATTGAAAGTGTACCGAAGCGGAGGTTCTTGGCAACAGAGCAGCCGTAAAGTTTGGGGTGCCTGTGTCTTGTTGATTTTTAGTTTTCCCAATTTATACGCCCATGAGTGGATGTGCCCTATGCTCTCTACACTGTGTTTATTACTTGTTTTAGGACACACCGTACTCTTCTCCAGAGTGCCTGTTGGCAATTTACATCCCGCCCATCAGCGTAGCAAGGCTCCCATGTCTCCATGGCCTGTCCTGCTTTTCTTGTTTTTACACTTTGTTCAGCATGGCCCTTTTGACCGAGGGCAAGCGAGACTTCTTTGTAGCGCTGATTTGCCCTTCCGGCTTGCTTGGTTGGCCAAAAAGGGCGTATGCGTTTTTTCCTGAATATATTCAGGAAAAAACGCATACGCCCTTTTTGGCCAAGGGCATCATTGTCAACGTTTTGCCGCTTTTCATGTGCTTTAAAGGCGAGTCGAATCTACCTCCTGAAATCTGTTTCCTGCAAATCTGCCTTGCTTTCAAATCCTCTTCATTGCCTTCCCTCAATATATTTGTGGACGAGAGTTCTCATTTATAACTCTGCACGTTTGTGAATTGCAGTGCCCCTGAGCTCCATTTGTCTCCTCGCTTTTTTGGGAGCTGGCCGCAAAATCGCAGGATTGCTTCAGGCCCTATTTTGGTTCTGGGGGGCAGGCTGAGCCTGTGGTTCATTCTTCTTCCTGATGGGAAAATGGAGTGACCTACGACTGTCCCAACACCTAGGGCTCGTCTCTCGTTGGTTCCGCGTCTTCCCGTTCATCCTCAGGACAAATTGCAACCTGTACAATCAGGAGGTTAAAGGTGCTGATTCTCCAAGTAGGGAGATGGTTGGTCAAGCAGCTGGAATGGCGAACCCGAGCACAAGGAGAGGAGAAATGAGGTGCGTTTTAGAAACCTTTCCCGATCTCATGGCATACCATCTTCTGGGTTTCCCATGCATGTTTTGATGTAGGAAGATGCCCTTGTACCTGGAGATTTGAGACCCATGGGGTGTGTTCCCCGCAGTTTTACTTTAAAGTATCTGCGTTTGCTCACCCAACCTCACCAATCCTCTCAGCCCCAAGAGTGTCCAGCCTTATGTCTCATCCAGCTGTGGGTCTAGATATGGTCAATCCAGGTTGTATCATAGACCCTGAACGGATTTTGTAAGAATTTCTCTCTCTTTCACTGTCTTTGCTTTGTGGGTTTTTTAAAGTAATGTATGTTTAGAATCGGGCTTGGCTGCTTTTCCCTGCTGTGTTGATGCCGCTTTACACCCTCTTGATTCACTTGCAGAGAGATATCGATACATAGGTTTTCAGATTCTTACTACTCAGATATATTCTTGTGTGGTGACTAGGGTGTGTTGAGTCCAGTTCACTGAGCAGGGAGTAGGCCTTGTCTATTACATATTTGGCTTATGGAGCGGTCTCTGAGCTAATTTCAAACCCTTGTTTTATGCATCACCCCACCTCACCTTTCCCGTTAAGCAGCCATAGTGTGTCTTCTAAAGGTGTGCCTCTGTTCTGTTTTGTAATTCAGTTCAAGTGTAGCGATTTTGACATTCCCTCTATAAGCGATATCTTAGGATAAGTGCCTTTTTCTGTGTGACTTATTTCACTTACAATCATCGTACCTAAATCCACTCATCATGCTGCTAACTAGCCTTATGACATTGATTTCATGGCTGAGTGATATTCCATTGTGCCAAGTACCACCATTTGTTTATCCATTTTTTTCTTTCCTGGGATATTGAAGGTGTACCGAAGTGGAGGTTCTTGGAAACAGAGCAGCCGTAAAGTTTGGGGTGCCTGTGTCTTGTTGATTTTTAGTTTTCCCAATTTATACGCCCATGAGTGGAAGTGCCCTATGCTCTCTACACTGTGTTTATTACTTGTTTTAGGACACACCGTACTCTTCTCCAGAGTGCCTGTTGGCAATTTACATCCCGCCCATCAGCGTAGCAAGGCTCCCATGTCTCCATGGCCTGTCCTGCTTTTCTTGTTTTTACACTTTGTTCAGCATGGCCCTTTTGACCGAGGGCAAGCGAGACTTCTTTGTAGCGCTGATTTGCCCTTCCGGCTTGCTTGGTTGGCCAAAAAGGGCGTATGCGTTTTTTCCTGAATATATTCAGGAAAAAACGCATACGCCCTTTTTGGCCAAGGGCATCATTGTCAACGTTTTGCCGCTTTTCATGTGCTTTAAAGGCGAGTCGAATCTACCTCCTGAAATCTGTTTCCTGCAAATCTGCCTTGCTTTCAAATCCTCTTCGTTGCCTTCCCTCAATATATTTGTGGACGAGAGTTCTCATTTATAACTCTGCACGTTTGTGAATTGCAGTGCCCCTGAGCTCCATTTGTCTCCTCGCTTTTTTGGGAGCTGGCCGCAAAATCGCAGGATTGCTTCAGGCCCTATTTTGGTTCTGGGGGGCAGGCTGAGCCTGTGGTTCATTCTTCTTCCTGATGGGAAAATGGAGTGACCTACGACTGTCCCAACACCTAGGGCTCGTCTCTCGTTGGTTCCGCGTCTTCCCGTTCATCCTCAGGACAAATTGCAACCTGTACAATCAGGAGGTTAAAGGTGCTGATTCTCCAAGTAGGGAGATGGTTGGTCAAGCAGCTGGAATGGCGAACCCGAGCACAAGGAGAGGAGAAATGAGGTGCGTTTTAGAAACCTTTCCCGATCTCATGGCATACCATCTTCTGGGTTTCCCATGCATGTTTTGATGTAGGAAGATGCCCTTGTACCTGGAGATTTGAGACCCATGGGGTGTGTTCCCCGCAGTTTTACTTTAAAGTATCTGCGTTTGCTCACCCAACCTCACCAATCCTCTCAGCCCCAAGAGTGTCCAGCCTTATGTCTCATCCAGCTGTGGGTCTAGATATGGTCAATCCAGGTTGTATCATAGACCCTGAACGGATTTTGTAAGAATTTCTCTCTCTTTCACTGTCTTTGCTTTGTGGGTTTTTTAAAGTAATGTATGTTTAGAATCGAGCTTGGCTGCTTTTCCCTGCTGTGTTGATGCCGCTTTACACCCTCTTGATTCACTTGCAGAGAGATATCGATACATAGGTTTTCAGATTCTTACTACTCAGATATATTCTTGTGTGGTGACTAGGGTGTGTTGAGTCCAGTTCACTGAGCAGGGAGTAGGCCTTGTCTATTACATATTTGGCTTATGGAGCGGTCTCTGAGCTAATTTCAAACCCTTGTTTTATGCATCACCCCACCTCACCTTTCCCGTTAAGCAGCCATAGTGTGTCTTCTAAAGGTGTGCCTCTGTTCTGTTTTGTAATTCAGTTCAAGTGTAGCGATTTTGACATTCCCTCTATAAGCGATATCTTAGGATAAGTGCCTTTTTCTGTGTGACTTATTTCACTTACAATCATCGTACCTAAATCCACTCATCATGCTGCTAACTAGCCTTATGACATTGATTTCATGGCTGAGTGATATTCCATTGTGCCAAGTACCACCATTTGTTTATCCATTTTTTTCTTTCCTGGGATATTGAAGGTGTACCGAAGTGGAGGTTCTTGGAAACAGAGCAGCCGTAAAGTTTGGGGTGCCTGTGTCTTGTTGATTTTTAGTTTTCCCAATTTATACGCCCATGAGTGGAAGTGCCCTATTCTCTCTACGCTGTGTTTATTACTTGTTTCAGGACACACCGTACACTTCTCCAGAGTGCCTGTTGGCAATTTACATCCCGCCCATCAGCGTAGCAAGGCTCCAATGTCTCCATGGCCTGTCCTGCTTTTCTGGTTTTTACACTTTGTTCAGCATGGCCCTTTTGACCGAGGGAAAGCGAGACTTCTTTGTAGCGCTGATTTGCCCTTCCGGCTTGCTTGGTTGGCCAAAAAGGGCGTATGCGTTTTTTCCTGAATATATTCAGGAAAAAACGCATACGCCCTTTTTGGCCAAGGGCCTCATTGTCAACGTTTTGCCGCTTTTCATGTGCTTTACAGGCGAGTCGAATCTACATCCTGAAATCTGTTTCCTGCAAATCTGCCTTGCTTTCAAATCCTCTTCGTTGCCTTCCCTCAATATATTTGTGGACGAGAGTTCTCATTGATAACTCTGCACGTTTGTGAATTGCAGTGCCCCTGAGCTCCATTTGTCTCCTCGCTTTTTTGGGAGCTGGCCGCAAAAGCGCAGGATTGCTTCAGGCCCTATTTTGGTTCTGGGGGGCAGGCTGAGCCTGTGGTTCATTCTTCTTCCTGATGGGAAAATGGAGTGACCTGTGCCTGTCCCAACACCTAGGGCTAGTCTCTCGTTGTTTCCCCGTCTTCCCCTTCATCCTCAGGACAAATTGCAACCTGGACGAAATAGGAGGTTAAAGGTGCTGATTCTCCAATTAGGGAGATGGTTAGTCAAGTGGCTGGAATGGCGAACCCGAGCACAAGGAGAGGAGAAATGAGGTGCGTTTTAGAAACCTTTCCCGATCTCATGGCATACCATCTTCTGGGTTTCCCATGCATGTTTTGATGTAGGAAGATGCCCTTATACCTGGAGATTTGAGACCCATGGGGTGTGTTCCCCACAGTATTACTTTAAAGTATCTGCGTTTGCTCACCCAACCTCACCAATCCTCTCAGCCCCAAGAGTGTCCAGCCTTATGTCTCATCCAGCTGTGGGTCTAGATATGGTGAATCCAGGTTGCATCAGAGACCCTGAACGGATTTTGTAAGAATTTCTCTCTCTTTCACTGTCTTTGTTTTGTGGGTTTTTTAAAGTAATTTATGTTTAGAATCGGGCTTGGCTGCTTTTCCCTGCTGTGTTGATGCCGCTTTACACCCTCTTGATTCACTTGCAGAGAGATATCGATACATATGTTTTCAGATTCATACTAGTCAGATATATTCTTGTGCGGTGACTAGGGGGTGTTGAGTCCAGTTCACTGAGCAGGGAGTAGGCCTTGTCTAGTACATATTTGGCTTATGGAGCGGTGTCTGAGCTAATTTGAAACCCTTGTTTTATGCATCACCCCACCTCACCTTTACAGTTAAGCAGACATAGTGTGTCTTCTAAAGGTGTGACTCTGTTCTGTTTTGTAATTCAGTTTAAGTGTAGCGATTTTGACATTCCCTCTATAAGCGATATCTTAGGATAAGTGCCTTTTTCTGTGTGACTTATTTCACTTAGAATCATCGTACCTAAATCCACTCATCATGCTGCTAACTAGCCTTATGACATTGATTTCATGGCTGAGTGATATTGCATTGTGCCAAGTACCACCATTTGTTTATCCATTTTTCTCTTTCCTGGGATATTGAAGGTGTACCGAAGCGGAGGTTCTTGGCAACAGAGCAGCCGTAAACTTTAGGGTGCCTGTGTCTTGTTGATTTTTAGTTTTCCCAATTTATACGCCCATGAGTGGAAGTGCCCTATGCTCTCTACGCTGTGTTTATTACTTGTTTCAGGACACACCGTACTCTTCTCCAGATTGCCTGTTGGCAATTTACATCCCGCCCATCAGCGTAGCAAGGCTCCCATGTCTCCATGGCCTGTCCTGCTTTTCTGGTTTTTACAGTTTGTTCAGCATGGCCCTTTTGACCGAGGGCAAGCGAGACTTCTTTGTAGCGCTGATTTGCCCTTCCGGCTTGCTTGGTTGGCCAAAAAGGGCGTATGCGTTTTTTCCTGAATATATTCAGGAAAAAACGCATACGCCCTTTTTGGCCAAGGGCATCATTGTCAACGTTTTCTCACTTTTCATGTGCTTTAAAAGCGAGTCAAATCTACCTCCTGAAATCTGTTTCCTGCAAATCTGCCTTGCTTTCAAATCCTCTTCGTTGCCATCCCTCAATATATTTGTGGACGAGAGATCTCATTTATAACTCTGCACGTTTGTGAATTGCAGTGCCCCTGAGCTCCATTTGTCTCCTCGCTTTTTTGGGAGCTGGCCGCAAAAGCGCAGGATTGCTTCAGGCCCTATTTTGGTTTTGGGGGGCAGGCAGAGCCAGTGGTTCATTCTTCTTCCTGATTGTAAAATGGAGTGACCTGTGCCTGTCCCAACACCTAGGGCTACTCTCTCGTTGGTTCCCCGTCTTCCCGTTCATCCTCAGGACAAACTGCAACCTGGTCGAAACAGGAGGTTAAAGGTGCTGATTCTCCAAGTAGGGAGATGGTTAGTCAAGCGGCTGGAATGGCGAACCCGAGCACAAGGAGAGGAGAAATGAGGTGCGTTTTAGAAACTTTTCCCGATCTCACGGCATACCATCTTCTGGGTTTCCCATGCATGTTTTGATGTAGGAAGATGCCCTTGTACCTGGAGATTTGAGACCCATGGGGTGGGTACCCCGCAGTATTACTTTAAAGTATCTGCATTTGCTCACCCAACCTCACCAATCCTCTCAGCCGCAAGAGTGTCCAGCCTTATGTCTCATCCAGCTGTGGGTCTAGATATGGTCAATCCAGGTTGCATCAGAGACCCTGAACGGATTTTGTAAGAATTTCTCTCTCTTTCACTGTCTTTGCTTTGTGGCTTTTTTAAAGTAATGTATGTTTAGAATGGGGTTTGGCTGCTTTTCCCTGCTGTGTTTATGCCGCTTTACACCCTCTTGATTCACTTGCAGAGAGATATCGATACATAGGTTTTCAGATTCATACTAGTCAGATATATTCTTGTGCGGTGACTAGGGGGTGTTGAGTCCAGTTCACTGAGCAGGGAGTAGGCCTTGTCTAGTACATATTTGGCTTATGGAGCGGTGTCTGAGCTAATTTCAAACCCTTGTTTTATGCATCACCCCACCTCACCTTTCCAGTTAAGCAGACATAGTGTGTCTTCTAAAGGTGTGACTCTGTTCTGTTTTGTAATTCAGTTCAAGTGTAGCGATTTTGACATTCCCTCTATAAGCGATATCTTAGGATAAGTGCCTTTTTCTGTGTGACTTATTTCACTTAGAATCATCGTACCTAAATCCACTCATCATGCTGCTAACTAGCCTTATGACATTGATTTCATGGCTGAGTGATATTCCATTGTGCCAAGTACCACCATTTGTTTATCCATTTTTCTCTTTCCTGGGATATTGAAGGTGTACCGAAGCGGAGGTTCTTGGCAACAGAGCAGCCGTAAACTTTAGGGTGCCTGTGTCTTGTTGATTTTTAGTTTTCCCAATTTATACGCCCATGAGTGGAAGTGCCCTATGCTCTCTATGCTGTGTTTATTACTTGTTTCAGGACACACCGTACTCTTCTCCAGATTGCCTGTTGGCAATTTACATCCCGCCCATCAGCGTAGCAAGGCTCCCATGTCTCCATGGCCTGTCCTGCTTTTCTGGTTTTTACAGTTTGTTCAGCATGGCCCTTTTGACCAAGGGCAAGCGAGACTTCTTTGTAGCGCTGATTTGCCCTTCCGGCTTGCTTGGTTGGCCAAAAAGGGCGTATGCTTTTTTTCCTGAATATATTCAGGAAAAAACGCATACGCCCTTTTTGGCCAAGGGCATCATTGTCAACGTTTTGTCACTTTTCATGTGCTTTAAAGGCGAGTCGAATCTACCTCCTGAAATCTGTTTCCTGCAAATCTGCCTTGCTTTCAAATCCTCTTCGTTGCCTTCCCTCAAAATATTTGTGGACGAGAGATCTCATTTATAACTCTGCACGTTTGTGAATTGCAGTGCCCCTGAGCTCCATTTGTCTCCTCGCTTTTTTGGGAGCTGGCCGCAAAAGCGCAGGATTGCTTCAGGCCCTATTTTGGTTCTGGGGGGCAGGCTGAGCCTGTGGTTCATTCTTCTTCCTGATGGAAAAATGGAGTGACCTGTGCCTGTCCCAACACCTAGGGCTAGTCTCTCGTTGGTTGCCCGTCTTCCCGTTCATCCTCAGGAAAATTGCAACCTATACGATACAGGAGTTTAAAGATGCTGATTCTCCAAGTAGGGAGATGGTGAATCAAGCGGCTGGAATGGGGAACCCGAGCACAAGGAGAGGAGAAATGAGGTGCGTTTTAGAAACCTTTCCCGATCTCACGGCATAACATCTTCTGGGTTTCACATGCATGTTTGGATGTAGGAAGATGCCCTTGTACCTGGATATTTGAGACCCATGGGGTGGGTACCCCGCGGTGTTACTTTAAAGTATCTGCATTTGCTCACCCGACCTCACCAATCCTCTCAGCCCCAAGAGTGTCCAGCCTTATGTCTCATCCAGCTGTGGGTCTAGATATGGTCAATCCAGGTTGCATCAGAGACCCTGAACGGATTTTGTAAGAATTTCTCTCTCTTTCACTGTCTTTGCTTTGTGGGTTTTTTAAAGTAATGTATGTTTAGAATGGGGTTTGGCTGCTTTTCCCTGCTGTGTTTATGCCGCTTTACACCCTCTTGATTCACTTGCAGAGAGATATCGATACATAGGTATTCAGATTCATACTAATCAGATATAATCTTGTGCGGTGACTAGGGGGTGTTGAGTCCAGTTAACTGAGCAGGGAGTAGGCCTTGTCTATTACATATTTGGCTTATGGAGCGGTGTCTGAGCTAATTTCAAACCCTTGTTTTATGCATCACCCCACCTCACCTTTCCGGTTAAGCAGCCATAGTGTGTCTTCTAAAGGTGTGCCTCTGTTCTGTTTTGTAATTCAGTTCAAGTTTAGCGATTTTGACATTCCCTCTATAAGCGATATCTTAGGATAAGTGCCTTTTTCTGTGTGACTTATTTCACTTAGAATCATCGTACCTAAATCCACTCATCATGCTGCTAACTAGCCTTATGACATTGATTTCATGGCT